>NC_143036.1:24990000-25152500 GCF_057628025.1 Oncorhynchus mykiss
TAAACTTATCTTTGGTAAAACTATAAGCCACATGTGTCAAAACTAATTCCACAGAAGGCTGAATGTCTCCTGGTTTTTGATCCTACTGTGTACTTGATTGATAAATTAAGGTCACTAATTAGTAAGGAACTCCCCTCACCTGATTGTCTAGATCTTAATTGAAAGGAAAAAAGGCAACCCAGCAGACACTAGGCCCTCCATGGAATTAGTTTGACACCCCTGCTCTAAACCCAGACAGAGAGGAAGAGGCGAAGCATGAGCGTTTACTCCGCCCAAAATCTGTCCACGTTAAGCAGATCATTAATTATTAAGCAAGTGAGACGTTTTGTATGGGGGGAAACTAGCGAGTGTCAAATTTAGTCAAGATAAAAATGAATTGCTATTTTGATACGTGAGGCTCATTTGATCTAATAGAAGTTTCTTTATGTTGTTTTGAGTTTACTGATATAAGTGTGATGCACGTGACCCCGCAACATTGAGAAAAACACTTTATATTGGAGTTGTCCCTGTTGAAATTCGAGACTGCCTATGCATATTCATGAGTATAGCATAGCATCTCACTCTTCATTGAGTACAGGTGGTTGACGTCAACACACATAGAATATTCAAAAATGTATTCAAATAGATGAGTAGGCAGGAGCTTGACAGCCCGCCGTTACGCTCTGTGGACAACGAATCCCATTGTTAGGGCGGAGACATAGATATCTCGTCATTATATCTGGTCCAGGACTTTCATGGTAATTGCACCCAGGGGAGAACGACTGCCCCCTCTCATTGATGAAGCTCCGGAAGATCAAGGCTGACCGCGATACTCCAGGCACTGTTAGCAGAAAACAGGATCCCCATTATAGTTAATGGGAAAATGGCAATCTTTGTGGTCAGTCTTCGCATAAATAAATACAAAGTTGAAGAAAATCATGGTAACAATAATTACTTCTAATACACAAGATGTCCTTGAACCGATTATATTAAAATCGCACCCAGAAGAATAGATATGCATAATGTAGTTGCAAATTGCAGTCTCCAATTCAGCCTTCAATTTGAGTTACTCAATGAGAGGGGGCAGCACTGAGCTTGCCTGCAACGTCACTTCCTAGAATATCTTAAACTGAGCATTTTATGTCTCCATGAAACGCCATCTTAACTGACTTCATTTGGCTTCAATGCGCTTTTCAGTCTTCACATAGGAATGAATGGTTTCACGTGATCAATGGCTTTGTCCATTCATATACAGTCATTGCTCTGAGCAGAGGTACACAACCCACAATATAGCAATCTGGTCTCTGACAGAACAGTCGATGAGGTGGCATGTTGATTGGTTGATGCATGTAACATCTAAGGAGGGGAACACGACCAAAGACTCATCACAGAGAGCATGAAACAAACTGCATTCGAAGGACAGGAGGTTGAATATTAAGGTTGTCTTCCCTGTACAGTCTATAAATCGCATCAACTTTGAAACATGAGCACTTTGCAGTGATTGTAACATCTCCCCTTTTACACTAATGATATTTATGTATCCCTATATCTAGGCCAATAAACATATTGAATAGGTACAGTAAAATATGATTCCATAAACAGACCCATGTTCACAAAAAAAAAAACACAAAAATAATTTTAGATCAATTTTATTCTGTAATTTGCATGTATTATTTTGCTGATACAGAGGCAAATATTGGTCCCTATTCCATATCTTTTCATAAGGGCAGGTGTGCACGGTCTGAAACCTGTTGACATTATCCTCTCTTGCATGGAATTCATAGTAGCCTAGCCAGCATTATAAAATGTTACAAATATCTCAAGTTATGCAGCTGAGATTACAGGACTTTCTAATATGACCTAATTCCTAATATAGGAATATGTTAAAAATACGGCTGCCATTATGGGACACAGAAGTGACAGTGGTCGTAACATTTTAGACCATGCTATTCAAAGAGTTTAGATACTTCATAGGTACAAGTCTAAATCTTTTCTCAAATACCTTCCGAGACCTTTTCAAATACCTTCTTGTGTATACAGTAAATCTTTAAACACATTTGAATGAATGATATATAATACTGCAGTCTTAATGCAGTTAATAGTTTTAGTGTTAGTCTTGCAATACAAACATTTTATGAGGTGTTTGAAGATTTGTCACAGCAGTTTCCCTTGCAACATATTGAAGCATGAAGTCAATGCATAGTCAGTTTTTTAAATTAAATAACTGTTTTTGACTAACACCGTGAAGATTAATCAGACAGTAGAATTACAATGTACTTACTTATCTTTGGAGTGGTAGTGTTGATTATTTAAAAATAATATCAATATTATATATGCATTGATTCATGTCATATAAAATACCATTGCTTCTTAAGGACACTTTCATTTCTCCTTCATTTAAGTTATAACTTCAAGGTAGATGGACAGATTGCACATAACTAGCTAGCTAACAGTTTATAAACACTTGTTAATACTGTAGATGGAGGTTGGGGGTGGAAGGTACTGGCACTGGATAGATCAAATCCAAATTGGTGTCTCACTAAGCATGGACAAAATGTTTGCTGATCATTTTAAATGCAAGCTCAAAAATATGATCACTGCTCAATGGAATAGGTCTCATCTGTATAAGACAGATAAGTCCAATACAATGCATAACCATAATCTTCCAGCAACACCCTGTCCCAGTTCCTACAAATGCCCTTGTGTGCAGACTGACCTTCCTACCAAGCACTGAACCACCTGATCCTACTGAACTTCAATTTAACTGCAGAAAAGAGAATTTAGGAATTTGAGATCTAGTCACACAACTGTACATAGTAAACAGAATTTCAAGGACTAGGGCTACTAAGTTTCACTGGTAATGTGGAGCGCTGGTCTAAGGTAAGTCTCTAGTCCTAGCACTCCTCTCGATCAAAACCAATCACACCACATGGTATGTTATGAGCATCCAACTGCCTTTAGATAAGTAGATCAAATATGGTAGCCACATATTGATAACACTTTTGTAGGGAACCTAGACATCAATGCCAAATCAGGAGAACAGAACCAGCTGGATTTGAGCTATCTGCAGTTCCACCCCCTGCCCTATCCGAGAATGTCGCATGTTTGAGGACAGTAGGACCGATTGTAAGTAGCGTTAGTTTGTCCAGGAGTGAGCAGCAGCACCCTCGGTCCCTTTCAGGCACTCTGCTCTCTCGCCGCTCTCTCAATGGCAGATAGCCAGCAGGAGACGTTTGAAGTCTCCACCACACTCAGATTTGATGGCATCCTTCAGGGACATGTCATACTTCTCCAGGTACATGTCTTTAATGGTCTCCAGATCATACTGTTGAACAGAAAACACATACCTCTTTAGCTGACATTTGTCTGCTTTTAGATTCCAAGTCAAGTAGTCTAAAAGGGGCATTTTCTTATATGATTACACAATTCCCTGAGCCATGTAAACTCAGCAAAAAAATAAACGTCCCTTTTTCAGGACGCTGTCTTTCAAAGATAATTCGTAAAAATCGAAATAACTTCACAGATCTTCATTTTAAAGAGAGTTTAAACACTTGCCCATGCTTGTTCAATGAAAAACAATTAATGAACATGCATCTGTGGAACGGTCATTAAGACACTAACAGCTTACAGACGGTAGGCAATTAAGGTCACAGTTATGAAAACTTAGGACACTAAAGAAGCCTTTCTACGGACTCTGAAAAACACAAAAAAAAAGATGCCCAGGGTCCCTGCTCATCTGGGTGAACGTGCCTTAGGCATGCTGCAAGGAGGCATGAGGACTGCAGATGTGGCCATGGCAATACATTGCAATGTCCGTACTGTGAGACGCTTAAGACAGCGCTACAGGGAGACAGGACGGACAGCTGATCGTCCTCGCAGTGATCAGTACATTCGAACATCACACCTGCGGGACAGGTACAGGATGGTAACAACAACTACCTGAGTTACACCAGGAACGCACAATCCCTCCATCAGTGCTCAGACTGTCCGCAATAGGCTGAGAGAGGCTGGACTGAGGGCTTGTATGCCTGTTGTAAGGCAGGTCCTCACCAGACAACACCGGCATCAACGTCGCCTATGGGCACAAACCCACCGTCATCGGACCAGACAGGCCTGGCAAAAAGTGCTCTTCTCTAACGAGTCACGGTTGCGTCTCACCTAGTGTGATGGTCGGATTTGCGTTTATCGTCAAAGGAATGAGCGTTACACAGAGGCCTATACTCTGGAGCGGGATCGATTTGGAGGTGGAGGGTCCGTCATGGTCTGGGGTGGTGTGTCACAACATCATCGGACTGAGCTTGTTGTCATTGCAGGCAACCTCAATGCTGTGCGTTACAGGGAAGACATCCTCCTTCCGATTGTGGTACCCTTCCTGCAGGCTCATCCTGACATGACCCTCCAGCATGACAAAGCCACCAGCCATAGTGCTCGTGCTGTGCGTGATTTCCTGCAAGACAGGAATGTCAGTGTTCTGCCATGGCCAGCGAAGAGCCCGGATCTCAATCCCACTGAGCATGTCTGGGACCTGTTGGATCGGAGGGTGAGGGCTAGGGCCATTCCCCCCAGAAATGTCTGGGAACTTGCAGGTGCCTTAGTGGAAGAGTGGGGTAACATCTCACAGCAAGAACTGGCAAATCTGGTGCAGTCCATGAGGAGGAGATGCACTGCTGTACTTAATGCAGCTGGTGGCCACACCAAATAATGACTGTTACTTTTGATTTTGACACCCCCCCCCCCCCCCCCCCCCCCTCTGTTCAGGGACCCATTTCTGTTAGTCACATGTCTGTGGAACTTGTTCAGTTTGTGTCTCAGTTGTTGAATCTTGTTATGTTCATACAAATATTTACACATGTTAGTTTGCAGAAAATAAACGCAGTTGACAGTGAGAGGACGTTTCTTTTTTTGCTGAGTTTATAGTGCCTTCAAGTGTTGCCATGGTAGTCCACAAAGTTAGTATAGCCTTGCTTGATAGCATAGCCTCCCCCAGTTTTATAAATGTGCTATGGAGAAATGATCACGTGTCCATAACAGAAACTATTCAAAAATCCCTTAAATGCATGCAATCACAATGTAGTCAGTGGTCACAAATGATTTGGTGTCTGATAGACCCAAGAACCATGCTAAGGTTCTGTCAGAGAGTTTGGATCCATAGGTTACCGTACCTCAGAGCGGCATACAAGGATGCGGATGAGGGTGTCCTCATCAGTGCCTGCTCCTTTCATGGCTTCATTCAGTCGCCGGGCGAAATACAGCTGAGGGTTTTTAGCAACCCTCACTGAAAATAGAAAATCAGAAAGGCATTCAAATATACTGTCAGTTACTTCTAATTCGTTACTGGTTTATAGGCCTGTATTGTAAAACACCATTTGACATTTTGAACAAACGCAGGCTAGCTAAAGGAAATTCTGAATAGCCACCCACACAACCAACTAAATACTGAGTAATACCCACTTTACTCAAGTCACATGCATCCTTTCAGTGTCTCTGGCCTCAGATCTCTGCACCCACACACAAACACACATACGCCAACTTGTATACATACCAAGTGTGATGTAACAGTCCTTCAGTGTCCCAGAGACCTCATTATCAATGGCATCCAGAATTTCAGTTCCAGAGAGCTGGGTAAAGCAGGGAGGGAATGAATATAAGCATAAACACTGGTACAGAGGATAGCTACAGCAAAAGGAGCCCGATGTGCTTCCAATTAAATAGACTTACCACAGGTTCTAAATAAAATACATTGAAGTATAACCCTTTATTATTATTTATATCTATAAATATTCAAGGCACTCGTTTCAGCTTGTGTGAACAGACATAGGCTGCTAATAGCAGACCCACCTGCTCATACACCTTGAAGGTGGCCTGTAGCTGAAGGTAGTTTCGGTTGGCCAGGACGAAGCTGAAAGTGGATTCATCCGTCCCAAAACATCCCTCACCAGCCTAAATAGTAAATATGATTTAAATGAAACAGGTAAATCCACTTCTTGATATTGTGGTTTCTTGAATGCACTTCTCCATGCCATACCTCAAACAGGGCGGTGGCATCTGCTTCAGCCAGACCCTCATCCACATCGTAAGTCTCATCTCTGGTGCCCTAGAACAGAAAGCTTTCACTGACTTCTGTGGTGAGATGAAATGTAGCCTTTCTGTCTGGCTCAGGATATTGTATCTGGCCTCCATTTTACTAATGAAAGGACATTGGAAAAGCAGGCAGACAGCCAATGTGTGTGTGTGTGTGTGTGTGTGTGTGTGTGTGTGTGTGAGAGAAAGAGCAAGAGAGAGACCGAGGGAGAGAGTCTTAGGGTTAAGAGAGAGGTCAGGCAGAGGGAGCTCGATTTCAGTCCAAAGAAATCTAATTGTGTTACATGGCAAGAGTCCAAGAGTGAAACCATGGGGCCACTTACCTGTAAAAGAGCAGTGAGCAGGTTTCTCACATCTCCACTAGTGTCCCCTTCGACATCTGATTCCAGGTCCCGTTCATGCACTAGAGAAGTCACAGACAGACAGACAGACAGGGATAATATGAGATTAAGGGCAGAGGAATGGGAGTTCCCTTGTTATTTATATAACTGCTGATGTCATTCTATTTGAGCCATTGTGGAAAGCGGGTGTCATTCTGTTAAGATTCTTCCCAACCTGTTGTGGTTTTCTGTACTGCTGATTAACTTCTGATTCAGGATTGTGGTAAAAAAAAAACATATCTTGTTATTATGGGTGTTATAAAAAAAAAGTAAGGTGTGTTTTCTTTTTTATTTATATATATTTTTAAATCACAACCCTAACAAAAGTGAATCAGCAGCACAGAAAACAACAGGATGGATGATTCAGTTAGAATGTATCCAAACCCAAAAACCTGGCTAGATGGCAGAGTTTGCGAATGCTGTTTATGGACTACGGCTCAGCCTCCAACACCATAGTGCCCTCAAAGCTCATCACTAAGCTAGGTACCCTGGGACTGAAACCCTCCCTGTGCAACTAGGTTCTGGACTTTCTGACGGGCCGACCCAAAGTGGTTAAGGTAAGCAACAACACCTCTGCCACGCTGATCCTCAACACGGGGATCCCACACGGGTTCGTGCTCAGCCCACTCCTGTACTCCCATGAATGTGTGGCTACGCACGTCTCAAACTCAATCATCAAGATTTGCTGACAACACAACAGTGGTAGGCCTGATTACCAACAATGAAGAGACAGCCTACAGGGAGGAGGGGAGAGTCCTAACCGGAGTGGTGCCAGGAGAATGACCTCTCCCTCATCGTCAACAAAAACGAAGGAGCTGATCGTGGACTACTGGAGACAAAAGTGAGAGCACGCCCCCATCCACGTAGACGTGGCCACAGTAGAGGTTCAAAAGCTTCAAGTTCTTCGGTGTGCACGCCACTGGCAACCTAAAAGGGTCCATTCACACGGACAGCTTGGCCTCACAAACGTCTACAGACGCAGCATTGAGAGCACCCTGTCAGGCTGTATCACCGCCTAGTACAGCAGGTACCGCCTGCTTTAGAACTTTAGTCACTGTTCTAGATTTTGATTATGTGACCTGTATGCTACAAAGCCTTATGGGTCTCTCAAGTTATGCCAACTATTAACTGGAGCCCAATGAGTGTCCTCCTGCGTTCACAACCCTGGTAAGTATTCTGTTAGAAATAATTATGTAAAAAGACAACTTGATTGAGTGAGGGGTAGCATTGGTACTGGCTGGATGTGGCTGTTTCACCATTAATAAGGATGCCAGCTTTAAGGTGCAGCGTGAGAATGAAATTGATACTTACCCTGAAAGTAGCATTCTTTGAACATGTGAATATCCTGTTGGGAAAGAGCGAAAAATAAATCTTAAGCAGACCGTTATGTTTTTAAATCTTGAACAGCATTTTATTTTTCCCATGACGTATAGGATTCTATTCAGAATGAAACAGAAAACATACAGCGTTTGTGGCAGTGCACAGAATCTCCACCAGAGTATCCTCATCAGTGCCTGCTCCCTTCATGGCCCTCCTGAGCTCCTTCACTGCATAGACGACTGGAGGGTCCAGCATGGCCAGGACGGCATTCTCAAAGTTCCCCCCCAGCTCACTCTTCAGCACATCCACCAACTCCTTCTCCAGAGAAAGAGAGAAAGAGAGAGAGATGGGTGTGGGGGGGGGGGGGGGTCTCTGACCATTCTTTCATACAGAATCTTTCCAGATCCTTGATATCCTTCATCTGTGTTTATGGACTGCCCTCAATTCAAACCAAACGTTTTCAGTGGGGTTCAAGTCCAAGAACAAGGCAAAATGTTGATTTTGTGGTCAATTAACAATTTCTTTGTGGATTTTGATGTGTGGTTGGGGTGGTTGTCTTGCTGGAAGATCCACTTGCAGCAAAGTTTCAGCCTCCTGGTAGAGGCGACCAGGTTTTGGGCTAAAATGTCCTTGTACTTCAAAATGTCTTAGGCCTCAGGACAAGTGGAAGCAAAGTAGCCTCATAACATCAGAGATCCACCACCGTATTTTACAGTAGGTAGGAGGCTCTTTTCTGCACATGCATCGCTTTTTCGACACCAAACCCACGACTGGTATGTTTGACCAAAGACCTCTATTTTCATGTCATCTGACCATAGCACCGCCTGGAGTTTGTCAACGGCATTGGCACTTGGATTGGAACCGGTGCAATGGTCAGATTCTTCTACTTTGAATAAAAATGTGTTTGATACTCACATCGTCATATTTATCAAAATAGGCTTGTTTAATTTCCATCCGCTGGGCTGCACAGCGGTTAGCCAGTATGTCAATGATGGCTTGTTCATCAGTGCCTGCACAACAGGACACAATCAATAAATAAACTGGTGCCACACTGTACCTTTAAAAAGCATTTGCACAGATATGTTACTTATAAGTAAACACACATTGTTTGGAACGGTCTGTCAATCTCTCACTCACGGAGTAGAAGCATCCCTGGAATGCCATAATTATAAATTAACTAAAAAGATTGCAACTTACCCAAGCCTTTACAGGCTTTGCGTATGGCCTTTATATCAGCCATAACATCAAACTCCTCATATGGCACGATAGTGGGCTGAAATTAACCATTTGTTTTTGTTATGACATAAACAAGACAATAAAATGCTAATATCAACACAACCACCACTATTGTATCTCAATGTTGTGTTGTTGTTTTTTTTAAACACACACTTAGTAGGCCTAATCTATTGTAATTTCTGCTTTCCCTTAGCTTAGTTCTTCATAGGAGCCATCATGTCTGCCACCCCTCAAATCAACAAAAGATTGGACATCTGAATAGCTTTATGAAAGTTTTGAATCAATTGTTCACATATGTAATAAAACTGCCGTAAACCTATTAGAATGTAACATGACATGGGAGGGGGAGAACGCAATGGCAAGAAATGCACTAGCTCAGGAATTTGGCCGCTGCCGTGTTTTAACCAAACAAAGTAGAAGGGCGTAGCGCCCCATAGGCGAAATTGAGAGGACAATGGAAACACACTCACCGCCCTAATCCCACCCATAGCCTTCCACTCGGATTCACTCATTGTTTAGGCCTACATTAATCTAACGGGATTGTGACGAATTCCGCAGTGGCGACTTCCTCTGCGTTTCCCCTGCCTCACTGTCACATGAGTCGCATGTGTGACATTTCAAGGGCTATGTGGATTTTTTTACATTTTAAAATCAACCTCAGAAAGTGATCCATAACCCCGCATTCAATTGTGGTAGTGTGTAAATCTCCCGTAGCCACATTCTGCAAGCAGTTGACCAAATTACGCGAGATTTGTATTTGAGATTAGTGTGGAATGTCGTTTGGATAATCGTTTTGATGAAGATGTCCACATCCCTTACAATTAAACATTTACACAGCAATTGTACAAATATATTCAACGTATTTTATAGGCCTATACTTTTCAATAGATATGCCTTATTTTACGTTTTTTCTCCACATCTTCGAGATGTTTTTTTCTGACCATAGAGTAGGGCCTAAATTTTAACATTTCATTCGCATTTCTAGCCGCAATTTCAGCATGCGCATAGGCCTACGTTTTTAAAAAAAAACAAGCATGGTACTCACTTGACAGTTGCCCATTTTCGAAAAGTTTGTCTCGCTGTTGTGAGTCTTGGGCTGCTGAGGAGAGTCGGATTCTTTACCGTAGTTGTGGAAGGACTTGGCGAGTAAAACGAATGTGCAACGTCATCGCGCAGAAATATAACGGAATTGAAAGCACCTCCTTCAGTTAACTATTTACTTACGTCGGAGATAGCGACTCGAAAGGCGAACATCTAAGATCGTCATCCTTAAATTTGAAATGTTATGAACACAAAACTACATTTACGATTACTATGGGGATATTATTAAACAGATTATTATCCTCCAAACTATGTTATACTCAAAGATGATTCCAAGAGACTACATTGATACATATGCTACTCAGAATAATAAAGATATGAACTTTGTGCTCAAATTGTCTATACTAGTAAATATGGATTTATCAATAATTACAAAAAATATACCCAAGTAAATCAAGTAGCCTAAGAGCTATGAACGCAAATCGAATTGGCACTAGACCTGCTAAAACATTCCAAAGAAAATGCCGATTGAATCAAATTCAACCAGCTGACATTATTGATGTCTGTGCGTGCCCACTGTCCACGCACATTACCGAATAGAACAGTAAGATCAGGATTTATGTCCAGGGTATCACAGTGACAACTAGACACCTTTTCACAGCCACCTCTCCTGTTGATGAGGCAGGCTGCTGTTCATTGAAATTACAAACCTGGTAGCTTACAGTTTAATCACAGCTTCTTCCCTGCACTTTAGAATTGTCTCTATGTTAATTAGCCACCCACTGGAGGAAAATAATCCTGTCCCCACTGAAATTATACCCAGTTGGCCTAAAAAACCTTGGGACAATTAAATATCCCAATGCCACTGCAACAGAACAGTGCAATTAGAGAGTGACTCATCCTCTTGGATTTTAATGTGCAAGCCAACCTGACAGCACCAACAGGAACAACCTATTCAATGTTATCAACTTTACCTTAATTAATTACCCTTACAGGAAGTTTGCAGATGACAATAAGGCATTAGAACATACATTTAATATGTATTAGATAATGGTCAATCAGCTATACTTTATACAGATAAAATACCTATAGTTGCATATTATGTCAACATTGTAGTTGTTTCTACTTAACCCCGCCTGCTAACTTTAAACGCTGTGTCTCCCGTGTGCTAGCGTAGTAACGACTACGCCGCGGCTTCCCTGCTCCCATCTATTGCTGTTCACTGTACCATATGATCACTTGGCTACATAGCTGATGCCTGCTGGACTGTTCGTTTATCACAGTACTCCATTTTGTTTATTTCTTTATTTGTCGGCCCTAGCCCCGAACTCAGGCCCGGTGTGTAGCCCATTCATCACCATTTTACCTGTTGTTGTCTTAGTTGATTAGCTGTTGTTGTCTTACCCGTTGTCTTAGCTAGCTCTCCCAATCAACACCTGTGATTGCTTTATGCCTAGCTTTATGTCTCTCTCAAATGTCAATATCCCTACTCTCTCAAATGTCAATATCCCTACTGTTGTTTAAGATAGTTATCATTGTTTTAGTTTACAGTGGAGTCCCTAGTCCCATCTCACCCAGTATAACCAGCACATCTAGAGATGCAACCTCTCTTATCATCCCTCAGCGCCTGGGCTTACCTCCACTGTACCCGCACCCCACCATACTGCAGATTCTGGCCTGAATCTATTCTACCACGCCCAGAAATCTGCTCCTTTTACTCTCTGTTCCCAATGCACTAGACAACAAGTTTTGATAGCCTTTAGCCGTACCCTCATCTTACTCCTCCTCTGTTCCTTGGGTGATGTGGAGGTTAACCCAGGCCCTGCGTGTCCCCAGGCATTCTCATTTGTTGACTTCTGTAATCGAAAAAGCCTTGGTTTCATGCATTTTAACATCAGAAGCCTCCTCCCTAAATTTGTTTTACTCACTGCTTTAGCACACTCCGCCAACCCTGATGTCCATGCCGTGTATGAATCCTGGTTCAGGAAGGCCACCAAACCTTCTGAGATTTCCATACCCAACTACAACATTTTCTGTCAAGATAGAACTGCCAAAGGGTGAGGAGTTGCAATATACTGCAGAGACAGCTTGCAAAGTTCTGGCATACTTTCCAGGTCTATGCCCAAACAGTTCGAGCTTCTAATTTTAAAAATGAATCTATCCAGAATAAGTCTCTCACCATTGCCGCCTGTTATAGACCCCCCTCAGCTCCCAGCTGTGTCCTGGACACCATATGTGAATTGATTGCCCCTCATTTATCTTCAGAGTTCGTTCTGTTGGTGACCTAAACTGGGATATGCTTAACACCCCAGCAGTCCTACAAGCTAAGCTAGATGCCCTCAATCTCACACAAATCATCAAGGAACCCACCAGGTACAACCCTAAATCCGTAAACATGGGCACCCTCATAGATATTATCCTGACCAACTTGCCCTCCAAATACACCTCTGCTGTTTTCAATCAGGATGCAGATGAAAAGGAATCCCGCTGAAGCCTTTACAGCGGAGCTGAGGAGAGAACAAAGACAGCATTCAGAGGTCCATCTATCCACCAAAACAGGGTTTAATGGGCACTATGAATCAGCATCCAGACTATGTTATGACCTCAAACAACGTGCCATTCAAATACACCTCTGCTGTTTTCAGTCAGGATCTCACCGATCACTGCCTCATTGCCTGCGGTCAAACGACCACCCCTCTTCACTGTCAAACACTCCCTAAAACACTTCTGCGAGCAGGCCTTTCTAATCGACCTGGCCCGGGTATCCTGGAAGGATATTGACCTCATCCCGTCAGTCGTGGATGCCTGGTCGTTCTTTAAAGTAATTTCCTCACCATCTTAAATAAGCATTCCCCTTTCAAAAAATGTAGAACTAAGAACAGATATAGCCCTTGGTTCACTCCATACTTGACTGCCCTTGATCAGCACAAAAACATCCTGTGGCGGACTGCAATAGCGTCGAATAGTCCCCGCGATATGCAACTGTTCAGGGAAGTCAGGAACCAATACACACAGTCAGTCAGGAAAGCAAAGGTTAGCTTTTTCAAACAAAAATGTGCATCCTGTAGCTCTAACTCCAAAAAGTTTTGGGACACTGTAAAGTCCATGGAGAACAAGAGCACCTCCTCCCAGCTGCCCACTACTCTGAGGCTAGGTAACACGGTCACTACCGATAAATCCATGATAATCGAAAATGTCAATAAGCATTTCTCTACGGCTGGCCATGCTTTCCTCAGATAGCCCGGTTAGCCAATGTGCGGGAGCACTGGTTGGTCGGGCCAATTTAGGTAGTTTGTACATGAATGTATAGTTAAAGTGACTAAGCATATAAGATAAACAGAGAGTAGCAGCAGCGTAAAATATGGGTTGGGGGATGGGGGGCACACAATGCAAATAGTCCCGGTAACCATTGGTTACCTGTTCAGGAGTCTTATGGCTTGGGGGTAAAAACAGCTGAGAAGCCTTTTTGTCCTAGACGTGGCACTCCAGTACCACTTGCCATGCTGTAGTAAAGAGAACAGTCTATGACTGGGGTGGCTGGGGTCTTTGACAATTTGTAGGGCCTTCCTCTGACACCGCCTGGTGTAGAAGTCCTGGATGGCAGGCAGCTTTGCCCCAGTGATGTACTGGGCCGTACGCACTACCCTCTGAAGTGCCTTGCGGTTGGAGAACGAGCAATTGCCGTACCAGGCAGTGATGCAACCGGTCAGGATGCTCTCGATGTTGCAGCTGTAGAACCCTTTGAGGATCTCAGGACCCATGCCAAATCTTTTTAGTTTCCTGAGGGGGAATAGGCTTTGTCGTGCCCTCTTCACGACTGTCTTGGTGTGTTTGGACCAATCTAGTTTGTTGTTGATGTGGACACCAAGGAATTTGAAGCTCTCAACCTGCTCCACTACAGCCCCATCGATGAGAATGGGGACGTGCTCGGTGCTCCTTTTCCTGTAGTCCACAATCATCTCCTTAGTCTTGGTTACGTTGAGGGATAGGTTGTTATTCTGGCACCACCCGGCCAGGTCTCTGACCTCCTCCCTATAGGCTGTCGGTGTCGGTGATCAGGCCTACCACTGTTGTGGTAATGATGGTGTTGGAGTCGTGCTGGGCCATGCAGTCGTGGGTGAACAGGGAGTACAGGAGGGGACTGAGCACGCACCCCTGGGGAGCTCCAGTGTTGAGGATCAGCGTGGCAGATGTGTTGCTACCTACCCTCACCACCTGGAGGCGGCCTGTCAGGAAGTCCAGGATCCAGTTGCAGAGGGAGCTGTTTAGTCCCAGGATCCTTAGCTTGGTGATGAGCTTTGAGGGTACTATTTTTTTTAAATAAATTTGACCTTTTAACTAGGCAAGTCAGTTAAGAACAAATTCTTATTTTCAATGACGGCCTAGGAACAGTGGGTTAACTGCCTGTTCAGGGGAGGAACGACAGATTTGTATGCAGAACGACTATGCTGTTGAATGCTGAGCTGTAGTCAATGAACAGCATTCTCACATAGGTGTTAATTTTGTCCAGGTGGGAAAGGGCAGTGTGGAGTGCAATAGAGATTGCATCATCTGTGGATCTGTTTGGGTGGTATGCAAATTGGAGTGGGTCTAGGATTTCTGGGATAATTGTGTTGATGTGAGCCATTACCAGCCTTTCAAAGCACTTCATGGCTACGGACGTGAGTGCTACGGGTCTGTAGTCATTTAGGCAGGTTGCCTTCATGTTCTTGGGCACAGGGACTATGGTGGTCTGCTTGAAGCATGTTGGTATTACAGACTCAATCAGGGACATGTTGAAAATGTCATCGAAGACACCCGCCAGTTGGTCAGTACATACCCGGAGCACACGTCCTGGTAATCCGTCTGGCCCCGCAGCCTTGTGTATGTTGACCTGTTTAAAGGTCTTACTCACGTCGGCTACGGAGAGCGTGATCACACAGTCGTCCGGAACAGCTGATGCTCTCATGCATGCCTCAGTGTTGCTTGCCTCGAACTACTTCGCAGACAGAGTTCAGTGTGTCAAATCGGAGGTTCTGTTGTCCGGACCTCTGGCAGTCTCTATGGGGATACCACAGGGTTCAATTCTCGGGCCGACTCTTTTCTCTGTATATATCAATGAGGTCGCTCTTGCTGCAGGTGATTCCCTGATCCGCCTCTACGCAGACGACACCATTCTGTATACATCTGGCCCTTCTTTGCACACTGTGTTAACTAACCTCCAAACGAGCTTCAATGCCATACAACACTCCTTCCGTGGCCTCCAACTGCTCTTAAATGCTAGTAAAACCAAATGCATGCTTTTCAACCGTTCGCTGCCCAGCACCCGCCCGCCCGACTAGCATCACTACCCTGGACGGTTCTGGCCTAGAATATGTGGACAACTACAAATACCTAGGTGTCTGGCTAGACTGTAAACTCTCCTTCCAGACTCATATTAAACATCTCCAATCCAAAATCAAATCTAGATTCGGCTTTCTATTTCGCAACAAAGCCTCACGACGCCAAACTCACCCTAGTAAAACAGACTATCCTACTGATCCTCCACTTCGGCGATGTCATCTACAAAATAGCTTCCAATACTCTACTCAGCAAACTGGATGCAGTCTATCATAGTGCCATCCGTTTTGTTACCAAAGCACCTTATACCACCCACCACTGCGACCTGTATGCTCTAGTCGGCTGGCTCTCGCTACCGGGACCCACTGGCTCCAGGTCATCTATAAGTCTATGCTAGGTAAAGCTCCGCCTTATCTCAGCTCACTGGTCACGGTAGCACGCGCTCCAGCAGATATATCTCACTGGTAATACCCAAAGCCAACACCTCCTTTGGCCGCCATTCCTTCCAGTTCTCTGCTGCCAGTGACTGGAACGAATTGCAAAAATCACTGAAGCTGGAGATTTATATTTCCCTCACTAACTTTAAACATCAGCTATCTGAGCAGCTAACCGATCGCTGCAGCTGTACATAGTCCATCTGTAAATAGCCCACCCAATCTACGTACTAGAGGTCGACCGATTAATTGGAATGGACGATTAATTAGGGCCGATTTCAAGTTTTCATAACAATCGGAAATTGATATTTTTGGGCGCCGATTATTATTATAATTAATTTTTTTATACCTTTATTTAACTAGGCAAGTCAGTTAGAACACATTCTTATTTTCAATGACGGCCTAGTGTAACAGTATAACTTTAGTCCGTCCTCACGCCCATACCCGGGCTCGAACCAGAGACCCTCTGCACACATCAACAACTGACACCCACGAAGCATCGTTACTCATCGCTCCACAAAAGCTGGGGAACCACTACTTCATGGTCTCAGAGCAAGTGATGTCACCGATTGAAACGCTATTAGCGCGCACCACCGCTAACTAGCTAGCCATTTCACATCTGTTACACTAGGAACGGTGGGTTAACTGCCTCCTTCAGGGGCAGAACGACAGATATTCACCTTGTCAGCTCAGGGGATCCAATCTTGAAACTTTACAGTTAACTAGTCCAATGCAATAACGACCTGCCTCTCTCTCGTTGCAGTCCACAAGGAGACTGACTGCCTATTACGCGAATGCAGTAAACCAAGGTAAATTGCTAGCTAGCATTAAACTTATCTTATAAAAAACAATCAATTATAATCACTAGTTAACTACACATGGTTGATGATATTACTAGATATTATATAGCGTGTCCTGCGTTACTTGTATACTCATTCTGATTATATGTATCTAAGTATCTGACTGAGCGGTAGTAGGCAAAAGCAGGAGCATAAACATTCATTCAAACAGCACTTTCGTGCGTTTTGCCAGCAGCTCTTCGTTGTGCGTCAAGTATTGCGCTGTTTATGACTTCAAGCCTATCAACCTGTCAAGCTTCTTTACTGGCAAATCGTTAGTATTCAGCTAACCACGGTTTGTGGTCATCAGCTATCCTTTAGCTCGAAAATCTATCGCCAGTTTTGTACGGCGCAGCGCGGCTCGGAACGGAACATACCGGACCAATTTTTCTCTCCATGTCCCTGGATTTCAACTGCTCTCTGGACATTCATACCCGGATCTCACAGCTAGCTAGCTGCTATCCGTGTGACAGTCGGCTTTCGTCGATTCCGGAGCAAACATCGATTGTTCCGGTGCTAGCCAGCTCCGTCAATCACTCCTGAGTTCCATCATTCACTCCTGGGCTGCAGTCACCTATCCGGACCCGTTTCACTGCCTACGCGGAGCCCCACCGGGCCTTCACAACTGGACTGCCGACGTTATCTACCTGAAGGAGATCCGGCTAGCTCCTCTGTCGTTACCTGAACGCCCATCTGCGGCCCGCTAACCGTTAGCTGTCTTACCGGCTGCTATCTGAATAGACAATCGGACAATTTATTTATTTTTATTATTATTATGTTTTCTTCTCGGGCCTCTATAACTATATCTATTGTTCTTATTTTTGTTGTTGTTGTGTGATTTGGATTAATCCCCTCTACCTCACGGAACCCCACTAACCTACTGACCGAACGCAAGAGGTGGCTAACAACAGACTCCATCCTATGCTAGCTTGCTACCGGTTGGCTTGGCTAGCTGTCTAAATCGCCGTGACCCTCAACCAACCTCTCCACTCACTGGACCCTTTTGATCACTCGACTAAGCATGCCTCTCCTTAATGTCAATATGTCTTGTCCATTGCTGTTCTGGTTAGTGTTTATTGGCTTATTTCACTGTAGAGCCTCTAGTCCTGCTCACTATACCTTATCCAACCTATTAGTTCCACCACCCACACATGCAATGACATCTCCTGGTTTCAATGATGTTTCTAGAGACAATCTCTCTCTCTTCATCACTCAATACCTAGGTTTACCTCCACTGTATTCACATCCTACCTTACCTTTGTCTGTACATTATACCTTGATGCTATTTTATCGCCCCCAGAAACCTCCTTTTACTCTCTGTTCCAGACGTTCTAGACGACCAATTCTTATTGCTTTTAGTCGCACCCTTATTCTACTCCTCCTATGTTCCTCTGGCGATGTAGAGGTGAATCCAGGCCCTGCAGTGCCTAGCTCCACTCCTATTCCCCAGGCGCTCTCTTTTGACGACTTCTGTAACCGTAATAGCCTTGGTTTCATGCATGTTAACATTAGAAGCCTCCTCCCTAAGTTTGTTCTATTCACTGCTTTAGCACACTCTGCCAACCCGGATGTTCTAGCTGTGTCTGAATCCTGGCTTAGGAAGACCACCAAAAATTCAGACATTTTAATTCCAAACTACAACATTTTCAGACAAGATAGAACTGCCAAAGGGGGCGGTGTTGCAATCTACTGCAAAGATAGCCTGCAGAGTTCTGTCCTACTATCCAGGTCTGTACCCAAACAATTTGAACTTCTACTTTTAAAAATCCACCTCTCTAAAAACAAGTCTCTCACCGTTGCCGCCTGCTATAGACCACCCTCTGCCCCCAGCTGTGCTCTGGACACCATATGTGAACTGATTGCCCCCCATCTATCTTCAGAGCTCGTGCTGCTAGGCGACCTAAACTGGTACATGCTTAACACCCCAGCCATCCTACAATCTAAACTTGATGCCCTCAATCTCACACAAATTATCAATGAACCTACCAGGTACCTCCCCAAAGCCTTAAACATGGGCACCCTCATAGATATCATCCTAACCAACTTCCCCTCTAAATACACCTCTGCTGTCTTCAACCAAGATCTCAGCGATCACTGCCTCATTGCCTGCATCCGTAATGGGTCAGCGGTCAAACGACCTCCTCTCATCACTGTAAAACGCTCCCTGAAACACTTCAGCGAGCAGGCCTTTCTAATCGACCTGGCCGGGGTATCCTGGAAGGATATTGACCTCATCCCGTCAGTAGAGGATGCCTGGATATTTTTTTAAAATGCCTTCCTAACCATCTTAAATAAACATGCCCCATTCAAGAAATTTAGAACCAGGAACAGATATAGCCCTTGGTTCTCCCCAGACCTGACTGCCCTTAACCAACACAAAAACATCCTATGGCGTTCTGCATTAGCATCGAACAGCCCCCGTGATATGCAGCTGTTCAGGGAAGCTAGAAACCATTATACACAGGCAGTTAGAAAAGCCAAGGCTAGCTTTTTCAAGCAGAAATTTGCTTCTTGCAACACTAACTCAAAAAAGTTCTGGGACACTGTAAAGTCCATGGAGAATAAGAACACCTCCTCCCAGCTGCCCACTGCACTGAAGATAGGAAACACTGTCACCACTGATAAATCCACCATAATTGAAAATTTCAATAAGCATTTTTCTACTGCTGGCCATGCTTTCCACCTGGCTACTCCTACCCCTGTCAACAGCACTGCACCCCCAACAGCATCTCGCCCAAGCCTTCCCCATTTCTCCTTCTCCCAAATCCATTCAGCTGATGTTCTGAAAGAGCTGCAAAATCTGGACCCCTACAAATCAGCCGGGCTAGACAATCTGGACCCTTTCTTTCTAAAATTATCTGCCGAAATTGTTGCCACCCCTATTACTAGCCTGTTCAACCTCTCTTTCGTGTCGTCTGAGATTCCCAAAGATTGGAAAGCAGCTGCGGTCATCCCCCTCTTCAAAGGGGGGGACACTCTTGACCCAAACTGCTACAGACCTATATCTATCCTACCATGCCTTTCTAAGGTCTTCGAAAGCCAAGTCAACAAACAGATTACCGACCATTTTGAATCTCACCATACCTTCTCTGCTATGCAATCTGGTTTCAGAGCTGGTCATGGGTGCACCTCAGCCACGCTCAAGGTCCTAAACGATATCTTAACCGCCATCGATAAGAAACATTACTGTACAGCCGTATTCATTGATCTGGCCAAGGCTTTCGACTCTGTCAATCACCACATCCTCATCGGCAGACTCAACAGCCTTGGTTTCTCAAATGATTGCCTCGCCTGGTTCACCAACTACTTCTCTGATAGAGTTCAGTGTGTCAAATCGGAGGGTCTGTTGTCCGGACCTCTGGCAGTCTCTATGGGGGTGCCACAGGGTTCAATTCTTGGACCGACTCTCTTCTCTGTATACATCAATGAGGTCGCTCTTGCTGCTGGTGAGTCTCTGATCCACCTCTACGCAGACAACACCATTCTGTATACTTCCGGCCCTTCTTTGGACACTGTGTTAACAACCCTCCAGGCAAGCTTCAATGCCATACAACTCTCCTTCCGTGGCCTCCAATTGCTCTTAAATACAAGTAAAACTAAATGCATGCTCTTCAACCGATCGCTACCTGCACCTACCCGCCTGTCCAACATCACTACTCTGGACGGCTCTGACTTAGAATACGTGGACAACTACAAATACTTAGGTGTCTGGTTAGACTGTAAACTCTCCTTCCAGACCCATATCAAACATCTCCAATCCAAAGTTAAATCTAGAATTGGCTTCCTATTTCGCAACAAAGCATCCTTCACTCATGCTGCCAAACATACCCTTGTAAAACTGACCATCCTACCAATCCTCGACTTTGGCGATGTAATTTACAAAATAGCCTCCAATACCCTACTCAACAAATTGGATGCAGTCTATCACAGTGCAATCCGTTTTGTCACCAAAGCCCCATATACTACCCACCATTGCGACCTGTACGCTCTCGTTGGCTGGCCCTCGCTTCATACTCGTCGCCAAACCCACTGGCTCCATGTCATCTACAAGACCCTGCTAGGTAAAGTCCCCCCTTATCTCAGCTTGCTGGTCACCATAGCATCTCCCACCTGTAGCACACGCTCCAGCAGGTATATCTCTCTAGTCACCCCCAAAACCAATTCTTTCTTTGGCCGCCTCTCTTTCCAGTTCTCTGCTGCCAATGACTGGAACGAACTACAAAAATCTCAAACTGGAAACACTTATCTCCCTCACTAGCTTTAAGCACCAACTGTCAGAGCAGCTCACAGATTACTGCACCTGTACATAGCCCACCTATAATTTAGCCCTATCAACTACCTCTTTCCCAACTGTATTTAATTTATTTATTTTGCTCCTTTGCACCCCATTATTTTTATTTCTACTTTGCACATTCTTCCATTGCAAAACTACCATTCCAGTGTTTTACTTGCTATATTGTATTTACCTTGCCACCAAGGCCTTTTTTGCCTTTACCTCCCTTCTCACCTCATTTGCTCACATTGTATATAGACTTGTTTATACTTTATTATTGGCTGTATGTTTGTTTTACTCCATGTGTAACTCTGTGTTGTTGTATCTGTCGAACTGCTTTGCTTTATCTTGGCCAGGTCGCAATTGTAAATGAGAACTTGTTCTCAACTTGCCTACCTGGTTAAATAAAGGTAAAATAAAAATAAATAAATAAATAAACTCCCGAGATGAGGCTGGTCTAACCGAAGTGAAATGGGGAATGCTGCTTCGATGGTGGCTGTTGTCGTTGTGTTGCTGGTTCGAGCCCAGGGAGGAGCGAGGAGAGGGACGGAAGCTATACTGTTACACTGGCAATACTAAAGTGCATATAAGAACACCCAATAGTCAAAGGTTAATGAAATACAAATGGTATAGAGGGAAATAGTCTTATAATTCCTATAATAACTACAACCTAAAACTTCTTACCTGGGAATATTGAATGAAGACTCATGTTAAAAGGAACCACCAGCTTTCATATGTTCTCATGTTCTGCGCAAGGAACTGAAACGTTAGCTTTCTTACATAGCACATTCTTACTTTCTTCTCCAACACTTTGTTTTTGCATTATTTAAACCAAATTTAACGTTTCATTATTTACTAAGTGTTAATTCAGTTTTGTTGTAATTAATAAATAAAAATTGTCCGCTTAATCAGTATCGGCTTTTAAAAAAATGTTTTTTTTGTGTTTGTTTTGAATTGAATTTTACCCCTTTTTCTCCCCAATTTTGTGGTATCCAAAAGGGGTAAAATTCAAAACAAACAAAACAGCTCGAGCTGTTTTGCAAGGAGGAATGGGAAAAAATTGCAGTCTCTCGATGTGCAAAACTGATAGAGACATACCACAAGTGACTTACAGCTGTAATTGCAGCAAAAGGTGGCGCTACAATGTATTAACTTAAGGGGGCTGAATAATTTTGCACGCCCAATTTTTCAGCTTTTGATTTGTTAAAAAAGTTTGAAATATCCAATAAATGTCGTTCCACTTCATGATTGTGTCCCACTTGTTGTTGATTCTTCACAAAAAAATACAGTTTTATATCTTTATGTTTGAAGCCTGAAATGTGGCAAAAGGTCGCAAAGTTCAAGGGGGCCAAATACTTTCGCAAGGCACTGTATGTGTGTGTATATATATATATATATATATATATATATATATGTATATATATATAACTGTTTATGTGCATCCCTACCATCACAACTGATTTGAACACCATCAGAATGTGTGGATCCAGAATTGTTTTGAGTGTGGTTATGCACATATGGGAGTTTGAAACAGTAAATTAATCAATGGATATAAGTGCCAATGAGTGCTGAAATCCAGCTAATTGATGACTTATCTATCACCTATGGGACAAAAGTCAGCAGAGCGCAGAGTTTGGTCTACTACTGCGTTAGTTTAATGGGTTTATCAGTTGTCTGAGCTGAGCATCAATCGTCTGGGCTGGGGGGGACCATAAAATGGCCATCATTTGACATGCAGATGAAAAGGGATCCCGCTGAAGCCTTTACAGCGGAGCTGAGGAGAGAACAAAGACAGCATTCAGAGGTCCATCTATCCACCAAAACAGGGTTTAATGGGCACTATGAATCAGCATCCAGACTATGTTATGACCTCAAACAACGCACTATTCAAAGTGCTCTGAACAAATGAAGGGAATCGTTCACAAACATTGGCACATTCTAAGATCTGATGACAGTATCTGTAATGTGTTTTTCGGACCCTCCCTTGGTTGTATTCTCAGAGATCAATTGGTAAACACTGATTTAACACCCAAAAATGCACAACGTCTATTTGCGCCTCCACCCGATGGAAACTACAAGTGTAATGGCTCTTACAAATGCAGATCCTTTAAACACCCTCAAACAGGGAAACAGATCCCAATCAAAGGCGTTATCACGTACTGAACTCCACTAAGGCATTTCTTTATCTTGTAACTTGTCCTTGTGGTAAAAAATGATGTGGGTAAAACGAAGCGCGAATTATAAGTAAGAATCTCAAAAGCACCATTAGGTGCAAAAACTCTACATACCCAGTTGCGGCCCACTTTCTGGAAGCAAACCTCTATTTTGTCCCTTTGTTATATCGGCATCGAGCAAGTCCCCTTCCCTAGGAGAGGGGGTGACCTTGAAAATGTATTGTTAAAACGAGAGGCTGCCTGGATCTTTAATTGAAAGACCCTTGCTCCCGTCGGTCTCAACGTAGACTTTGATCTGAAGCCATTCTTGTGATTTTGCTATTCATTGTAAATGTTTGTAGGCTTATGTAGCCAAATTGTATCTATGATCATATGTTATCCGTTCATGCTTTTTAAAATGTTCTATTTATATCTGTAAATTAACCAATAAAATCAAGACACACCCAGCCATGATTACAGACACCTGTGTGTCCCTTGAAACTATATAAACTAGTGACCCGCAGTGCTTGTCATTATACCCTGATGACGACAGCTTGTCTGTCGAAACGTTGGTTATTCAATTATTGCATCTGAGCTCCTAGAGTATTGCGGTACTCCTGTTCCTTTTCAAATGACCTCAAACATGAAAAAAAATAAAAAATAAAACTGATTCTAGATCAGTGCTCCAATTCAGACATCTTGTGAATATGGGCCCTGTTAACAAAGGTTTACCTGCTTCTATGTAGTGAATGGTAGTGGGTTAGACCGGGGAACAAAGTAACACGGGCAAAGTAACTAAATAACTCAAATTAGAACTAACTTAGACAGCTGTTATTCAATGTGCTAATGTTTGGTTAGTGTAGCTACAGTACCTGCCTTGGAAATTTTGCTTAAATCCATAAATAATTGTTTATATATAGTTGATGACAATAATTATTAAGACTCGGATTAGAGTTGTAATGGAGGTTAATTGTAACATTTGTTACAATTAAATCCTTACCTAAAATTCTAATCCTAACCCTGATCCTAACCCATATTATTTTCATACTAAGCAAAAGCCTAAAACTTTTACTTTGTTCCCTTGTTCCCTGGATACCTGTTCCTGGGGTATCATTTCTGTGGAACTGAACTTGTTCCTTCTCACAGAGTCCAGGTGGTAGTTTGGGGCTCCGCTCCCTGGCATCCCCCAGGTGAAGAACTGCATTGTCTCATTGTGCTGCCAATGACAAGGCGATTGAAGTGCAATCTGTCAATGTCAGTCCTTCCAATTGAGTCAATCACTATCAGTGACCATTGTTGTGTATAATTATTCCAAACAATCATGAAGATAATGGTTTAGGATCCATTGGACTACTTTGAGGTAGGGTATAATGAGGATCATGTGACTGAAAAAGGTGACAAGTTCCTGTCCGATCTCTATATAGAAGGTATGGGAAACAGAATAATTATGCTTGAGATGACTCACAGTTTGTTCGGCGGTGGTAATCCTTCTCCTCTCCCTCACTTTTTGTTGTCTCTTCTCCTCCACCTGCTGACACAGGTCTTTGTAGTAGTGCCTCTTTCTTTCCTATAAGTTACAGCATATTGGTCATGGAGTCTGGTTCAACATTTTTTTTTTAAACGGCAAAATTAGCATGATCTGCTCTTTTAACACGGACAAAAGCTTATTTTGGGGGGCACAACAGTTTATAAAGTGATTGCCTCTCTGATGATGTCAGAATGCTTCCTGGTTACAACTGGTGGGATCCTGGTGTCAGGTCCTGGCTGAGAGGAGGTTGATGGTTTACCCTAGATTAAAGATGTCAATATATTTTGTTATGGCAGAGCCTATCCTATGTGCTCGACATATGAATAAGCTGAGCATGTTGGATGATTTGAGTCAAATGTAGAGCAACACTGGCCTCCTGTGTTTCATTGAAGCTAGTACATGTACCACTACTGGCTCATTATCAATGATGTCAGTAAAAAAAAGCCAACGGCTATATAAATGTTGCTTCGTTTATTCAGGACTATAAAACGTTAATGACATTCTTACTATATCAATACCAACATAATATCAATAAAGGGTTCTGATACCTTTGTGAGTCTGGGTGAATAAGCAAATGAATCCGTGTTGTTGCTTCCATCACTGTTGGTTAGACTTGCATTGCCTTTCAGCATTAGTAAAGGCCTACCGACTAAAGTGGGAACAAGAACACAAAAGTTACAGTTTACAATTGGGTATGTCCAGTGTGTTTCTTTGTACATTAAAACGGAGGGAATTAGTATAGGATCTTACCATGATCTTTTCTGATCACCGTCATCTGATCAATTGATTGTTCCCTTCTCTGAAAAATAAGATAAATACAGGTTACCACTGTACCATTGTGTGTGTGTGTGTGTGTGTGTGTGTGAGAACATCATCTCAGTTACAGTATATTACTCACCTGGCTGTACCTAGATGTGGATACATTGAAGCCCTTCCGTACTGGAAGGGCTGGTCTAACACATTGGTTTAGATTGGAACCACACCTTGAAACACCTGCAATGTGGCATCATTTGATTAATTTAATCTCTAGTACAAAGCATGTGAAATAAAAAAAAGATCATACTGCTATACTTATATACAAATATATTTTCTGGTATTAATCCTGAACGCCTGTGACCGATTGTGACTGAATAGGACCCCAGGCCTTTCCAATAGATGCTATCCTATCTGTCTCTTTGTTGTAGCGTTCAATACATTTTATTTCCAAATCCCACTATCAGGCTGACTCACCAGGCTTTTTGTCTTTCATGTCCGTGACTGTGTAGTCAAACACATGCTTGGTTTTCCTGTACAGTATGTCCCCCAGGCTTTCCGTAGGGGAGAACAGCGAGAAAGGAGGTCCTGATCTTCTGCAGAGCCTTCGCACTGCAAAACACAGGAAGTGACAGAGGCCCATGACACAAACCAGGTGGCTTCACAGAGGAAACCTCCATTAAGACACTCCATCATCATGATAGTACCAAAACACAGACATCACGGGATGACTCAATGGGAGGCAGATATTTCATAAACATGATCTATGATTATTTGTAATTATACTGATTAAACGACACCAGCCGGGGGACGATCCATCTTCAACCTCCCTTAGTGTCATTTATCATTATCAATGTTTGAGACTCAGATCTCTTGAAACTAAGTTATGTCATCAATGTGATTTATGATAACGCATACCTCCATTTGTAACAGTAATGTTTAAATGACTTGTAATAATAATAATAACAATAATAATGACTGAATGATCTCACTTCTGTCCCTGAGGAATGCAGCCTCATATCCCTCACTGAAAGGCTTTAGTGGTGACTGAAAGCAGATAGCGTAAACACAGTGAACCACAGCGGCCCCAACAGCAAGGGCTTTCAGTAGGTTTTGAGAAATCTCAACTGCAGTACTTGGCTAGAGCCTATCTACATCAAGCAAGAACATGAAACAGAAAGTATGGCATAACCTTAGGTAACGAGCAAGTTTTTTAAAAACGTATTATAACATACAACGTTCATGCTGAAATTTCAGAGAAAATTCAAGGGAAAAGAGTGTATAATGACGTACGGGTGGGAATTATGGGCACTTGTCCTTGATTCAGACAGTACGTTGCAGAGGAGCCTGGAGGGAGGAGCTACACGAGGCTCATTGAAATGGCTGCAATGGAGAAAAAACGGAACGTATCAAACACATTAAACATATGTAAGTCACATGTTTGTCTCTGTTCCATTCACTCCATTCCAGTCATTACAATAAGCCAGTCCTCCTATAGCTCCTACCACCAGCCTCCTCTGGTACGCTGTGACTCACCAGTATCTTGGCCTGATCTTTCATCCTTGTCTGTATTTCTGGTACACTCATCCCTTATAAAATAAAATGTCATGCTTTTTCAAATGCCAACATTTACAGTATACTGTATGAGAGCAGTTTTAATTGTAAAAGTTATAGGCCAAGTACTGCAGACTAACATTCTGAGGACATAAGCTAGTTCTTTCTTTGACTGAAAACAAAACAAGCGTCAGTCTGCTTAAGTAGTTCTTAGTTGGCATGAGAGATTATAGGTAGTTGTTGATTTAACAGAACATCATGATTATGTCTACAGTGTACACTGTACCTGTATCACTTTGGAGCTGAATATATTCTTTTGGAGACTCACATTTCTGAAATTCAAATCAATTCTATTTATGTATATGTTTGAATTGTTCAATTAATTCTATATTTCTGTGTCTGCGTCATGGGAGGTCCTTGTTCTTGTTTACCGTTCTTGAGGTCTCCTTTTTATGAACTGGTAACTCTGGGAGTTTTGCCTCCATGACTGACATCCATTCTAAACACAGAAGCAAACAGACTGTAATTGAGAGAAGTGTCAATAACTGATACATTATTTCCACTGCCTATTATCTGTTATCCTAGTTGTATTGTTGAGTGAAATAATTAGTACCTTCTGTGACTTCTGGTTTTGTTGTAAGTTCAGCGATTCCCTCTGTATCATCATAGTCATCACCATCATTATAATCCAAGGGCACAGTCCTGAAAGAAGTCTCTTGATTCGTAATGCCGCGTTCAAAACAACTGGGACCTCGGAATTCTCCAACTTCCAACGTCATGATATGACGACATCGTTTCTCCCGAGTTCCCAGTTGTCTTGAATGCACCAGTACATGGCCTATGCTGGCCAATCACTGTAAATACTAACATGAGAAAGGGATAGCTGCAGCCCGATAAGGCGGCCAGAGACTGGGTGTGTCGAAAGAAAGTAGGCGTATCGAAAGAGCACATGTATTGGTCTGACTTTCTGTCAGCGAGTGCAGATTTGTGGAAACATGACTGTGTATGACTGCGCATCGAAATTAATTTGAGGACGTTTGGGAAACTCAGAATGGTGGTGTCGTGAAATAACTCAGGCAGTGGAAAAGCATTGCATGTAAAAGCACGTATCTTAACATGCTTTCATGTTGTGAACATTTTACATGTATCCCATTTCATTGCAATTGTATAGGCTAGTATACGCAATGCCATTATTAAACTTGTCGATGCCTCATTTCTAAACACAAGGGCAGACATGAGTTGATGACCAATTTCAGAAGTGAGCTTCCCGGGAAAATGGGCTACACTGACACCCGTCTGATACTACGCGCACGTTACACAATCAAAACATTACAATTAGGTGAACCTGAAGGCAGGTGTTCATGTTTCGTCACGATTGCTTTAATGCAAGTTAGAGGTGTGAATGTGAAAAGTATTAAGACTGAACAATACTGTTCATGGCACTTTGTACAACGGTAACAATTTGCCATGTTTGCTTTCATAAAAGTTTGAGTTGTATGTGATTAAAAATGCTTAAGCATCCTCCATGCACTTCCAGAAAGCGACTGAACAAAATAGGCTACTGTCAAACCCTGTTCAATTTTTTTTTTTCCCCATTTCTTTCGACACGCCTACTACTCCGGGACGCTGCTATCTATACTTAACTAGCATGCCAATAAACGGGTAGTACTCACCTAAGCAGAACAGATTCACTCCCTTTGCAGTGTCCAGGAGTGTGGCTGCGCCTCATACTGGCTCCACGTGTTGACACACTCACCCTCCCTTGGTCTGTCTCATCAGTGAGACAGAAGAACTCCTTCGCGACACTTTTCATCTCCACACTTCGCCTGCCCTTCATCCAGTGCACAGACAACATTTTAATGGTCAATCAGCACAAAAAACAACAAGAGGGCACAAATGTCATGTAAATCATCATGTGCATTCACAGATGAATCAGTTGCCATAGAGAATCTAACCAAAATGCACTCACATGTAGGCTGTAGGATCAGGCTATGAGTCACAAACGAAATTGCAAAATCAAGTCGGTTTCTAAACAAGGAAATGGTTATAGGTGTGGCTAGGGAATGACCAGGGTGGACCCCACAACCCATACACATCCCAACCATGGAACCTTGTGGTTTACAACGTTTACGTTTATTGTCAACCAAATTCAAGTCATAGATTTGACTATCGAAAAAACTCTTCATTTCCTGACATGAATTCTGTCGGTCTATTATTTCTTACAGAACTTTATTTTGTCTTTATGTAGGGTGATCACTGATTTAACATGGGCAATGGCATAAGCATCACTCCATGTGATTTCCTACAGTATGAATGAGGGAAGCATAGCAAGGACATTGCCTGCCCTACAGTACGCAATCCCCAAGCATGGGGAATAAATACACACCACAGTTGATGGACACTGCATTTCCTGAGTAGGGTTGAACTGGTCACCTTCCGGAGTCTCCATACCTTCCCTTGATGGTAGATCTGATGTAGGCCAACTTTTGAAACAAACCAAGTCATGAGAAGTAATTCAGTAGCATACAGCATTAATCAAGGTGATATATAATTTATTTATGAGAATAAATCAAAATGCAGGCAGACTGCTTAACTATAGCGGTCATAATAAACATATTTGAGAGCTTCTTCATTAGATAAAACAACTCAAATAAAGTAACTTAAATTCATACAGTCAATACTTACAAGAACTGATCTTATATAACACTCGCACATAAAATAATAATTTTGGACCGCAGACGACTCAGACGATAGAAACTGATCAGGAATGGGAATTTGGGAGAAAGCGACAACGATGGTGTCGCGAATGGCGCTAAATTGATATAGAACATTGCGATCTACTTTATCATTACGTCATAAATGTCGAATGCCATGACAACGCGCGTCTCTGATTTCTTCATCAAGTAGACCTAAACTGCGCACTGCTTTCATTCATGTTTTCCTCGTTTCTGTGACAGTAGCCTACTGGTTGTATCCACGAGGGGTCAGTGCACAACCACTGATTTCCCTAAGGTTGAGGACCCGTTCTAGCAAAGTTGATGTGGGAAAATGTAATAGTATACTAAACAACGCGCTTGAAGCGAGGATGCAAGTGTAATAGATTAGAAAATAGCCAACTGTGGCTTAAAGGCTACAGACATTCACATCCTTTACTGCAGCACGAAACAGATAGCCTATTGGTATTGATTGCAAAGGGTCATAAGCTCCACACGATTCAAGTCCAAACTACTAACAATAAAGGCTTACGTCAAATAATCATCACTTTATAACCCTAATAGAAGCCATTTCAATCTAATAGCAATAAATAGGCAACTGACTGTAAGCCAAATGCCCCCCTCTCTCTCACACACTCTCTTACACACTCTCTCACTCACACACACGCACGCATGCACGCACGCACACACACACACACACACACACTATAGACTTACCCTACACAATATTATAAAACTGGTGCGGGTGGAGAAGGTGTGGGTGTGCTTCCAACGAGCAGACAGTATTTTCTGGCAGGCGCACACAGATATTTCTCACAGAAATGGTCTTCTCTCCACACAAGACAAGAGGCTGCTGAAAGGAGCTTTTAATTGGGGGAAGGTGCCACAGGGGCATGCAGTTAATCATAGCAAAGTGAAGGAGAAAGACAAGACAGAAGAAAGATAATTTGGGAAATAGTCACCATTCAATGAGGAGTGTGGAGACTTTTGAGGTTGGCCTGAGGAAATCATGACCCAGCATGTTCGGTTCATGTTCTAATTGGAGTCTATAGACTACTATGTGTTCAGTTCATTGACTTGTGTATGTCAATCTAACCTTTAAGCTTCCTCAATTCCTGAATCAATGCTATATGTGTTCATTTGCTTATTTGAACACGACAATCCCTCAATGACCTCCCAAACAGTATAGATAAAAAACAATAGTCTTACATTTTTATTGGTCAGACACTGACCCCCCCCCCCCCCCCCCCCCCCCCCATATAAATCTATTGCATGTTTAAAACAGATTTTGATAATGACAGTAAGTTAGTCTATAATCATATTTAATCTAGACAATAGCTCACATATTATATTCATTGTTATTGAAACTGCTAAATTAATTTGGTAGATTGCACCTGTTGCCTCTTGAATACAGAGATAGACTTGGTACTTTTTTGTGGAAATTACATTCAGCAAAAGTCCTCCATTATCACCAGAGAATGGACATAAATAAAGATGATGTCTGATTGTACATCTCGGCTCAGATAATAACTTATTATCATGCACAAAATACAATGTCTCACAACTTTTAAATGGGGGGTTATTGATGACAAGTGAAAGTGGTTGGCTGAAAAGGTGTTACCAACCATGTTTTATAACTAACCATTCAAGCATAATAAGCTGGTCTCAAAATCCCAATGAATATGCATCAGTCTATTCATTTCAATAAGTCTTGGTCCTCATTTTGTTGATTTGATGTGCAGTATTGCAAAGGTGTGCTATAGTGTTTACAATATGAGGCCAGATAGTACTAAGTAGGGTAATAGCCTATGTCCTGTCGTGTTACATGATAGGCCTATGTAATCTGCTATGTCATGTCATCACTGCAATCACGATTATTGATTCATTTCTGTAAACCACACATCCATATCATTATTATGGCCTCACAGTTAAGGACATCCAGAAGATTGAAGCATCCAATGCAGATAAATGTATTATTTTAATGACGTGTGAAGCCCACAGATGACTATGGCCCATACACACACGTGTTGCTTGATGTGTTTGTTTTCCCTTGCAGCGTGACACAGGCTAAACACCTACATGTGCGTAATAGGAGGTCAACATGACATTACCCAAAGCATCTGATTTCCAGCAGTTCGTCTCAATTTAACACAATCAATCGGGCCAAACCTAGACATGGAGAAATAATGGGCAAATAGATTACACATTCATAACTTTAACAACGGCGCTGTCTAGTCGCGGGCGGAGGACGGGGGTGCTCAACAATGGAGCGTGGTGAGTCATGGAACCCCTACGCAACACGGGGGACCCTCTAGTAGTGATGACAGCGGTGCTGAAAAAGCTGTGTAGGTGTCCGGACCAGAATTGGGATTTGTTGAGGATAAAATGAAGAGCTACAGATCTCTGTGGGTGGCGGTCTACCCACTGGCAGTGCTGGTTACGTTAATACTATACGGATTTGATTATTTGAATTATATTACTCTGAGATGTTAGAATCCTATTTATTGAATAGATAATCCAATGGACTATGAGATTTACCCATAAATGATTCCAATTGCCAAGAAAATCCCAAAATAAAAAAATATGTTATAAAAACACAAGCACTTAATCAGAAAAGCATGATCACCTTGAGCACTGTAGGCGTATCGTTCCAAACAATTACGGGCACCGGAAATGTATGGTTCAATCACTTGCAGAATAATTTCCTATTATTTACATTTCTCAAGGTTTGGGTTGAAAAATGTAAGATAGCTGCAGCAGGCTAGCTGTACTAAGCTTGAGATTCGCCGAGTGTGGACGGGTTGCAACAGACGGCCACTGTCCACTATTTTGTGGTACTGAATGCCATAATTTTGTGCTGAATCTCATATCGCTGCTATAAGCCATATATCTTGTTTGTTTAATCAACACCAGATCCGGATCTTTTACTTCTGTAACAAACCCACTGGGCAAAAACTGGTTGAATTAGCATTGGTTCCACATTATTTCAACCCAAAACATGATTCATCTGGATACACCATTCATCTTTGTGATATCGCTGAATCGACGTGGAAAACTGATTGGATTAGCAAAAATTAATCAACTTCACGACATTTCGTATTTTTTTCCACACAACTTTTAACGTAAATCCAATGACATGGGGATCTTTTGTTAATTTCATGTTGAATTCATGTTAGTTGAAAACGCAACCAAGTATAAATTAAAACTAAACTGACATCTGTGCTCAGTGGGAAGTCACCTTGAGCACAGTCCAGTTTCAGTGTCATAACAGACATTGTTAGACTGTTAGGATTGGAAGTCTTCAGTCCACTGACTGTAGCCACTTGCCTCCTGCTGATGTCATGTTTAGCCTCCAGCAGAAAAGTGTTGCATCTGATTAGAGGATGCAAAAGTTGGCCTCTGTTTGCAGAAGGGGAGGGACTTTCTCCAACTATTTGCTTGGCAGACAGCTATGATTCAGGACTAAAACCTCCCTCAAGCCAGTGTGTGGGCTACATGCATAGAGTGTAGGGGTGTTATAGTAATGTCACGTGTGCGTGTCTGTGCCATCCTGCTGCCCCTGCCATGCATGCACTGAGCCAAGGCATGTGAGTCATGAGCCAGCCACGAGACGTGATGACCTCATTGACCCTGGCTCCCTCCCTCGTTCCCCACCCCTCACCACCATCGCAAAAAGAAAGATGAGTCAGTGACACAGCCTGGCCTGGGCCTAGCGATCAGATTTCACCCATCTCCTGTCCTGCTCCCTCTCTCCCTCTCTCCCTGTCTCCCCCCCCCCCCCCCCCCCCCCCCCCACGCACCCCACCACAAAGGGTATATGATTCATCCGGACACACCAATCATCGTCTGAGGTTTAAAAATAAATCCTGCCATTCAGAATGATGTTTCCCCATAAAGACAACACGCAGAGACACAACATCCCATCAGTCTGGCCAATTGAACCGCTGTGTTCACATGCAGCACACACGAGCAACAGGAGAGGAAGAGTGGGAGGCCTGTGATGCAGAGAGGAGGAGTGGGGCTCAGCACAGGCGAATTCCCTCAAGACATTGCACTCTAGGTGGGAGAGAAATCAAGATGAAGAGAGGCCCGAGGAGAGAGATCCACGTGTAGCGTGTTATAAGATGAGACCAGGGGGCCTCAGAGGCATAAAGACTAATCAGATCACCACTCGCTGTCTCAATCATATGGATGAGCAGGTTGCTCATGGGAATTTTACTTACTCAAACATGTTTTCAGAGAATAAAGGATTATGATTGGTTGTGTCAGGCAACCAATGAAAATGGAGAGGTGACGGGAATAACAAAACAGAGTGGTGGGGGGAGGGGGTGTTCAATATAGCTAGCAAGTTGTTCATTTTGCACATCAATGTCCTGTTTCCAGCTAGTCTAAATAATTGATTAAATATTAAATGTGATGCAAGCTGGGGTTAGTTAGCTAAAATGTGTTTTTTGAGCTAATGTCGTTAGCTAGCCAACTGTTAGGCTCGCTAGCTAGCTTGGTAACTAAGGCTAAACTGTTATAGTTTATCCTTAGTTACCAAGCTAGCAATCTAGCTAGCTCAACAGTTTTAGCTTTAGGTCACCAATTTAAGCATGCAGGCTAGCTAGCCAGATAAATATGTTGCTGTTATAGTAGAAGCATGAATGAACAGGGAGCACTGCTGCTCTTGGAGCAGAACTGTGTCAACCACAGTAGATATTGCTGCTCTGAGACCAGTTTGAGCAAACAGGGTCTTCTGCTACTCTAAGAGAATAATTGTACTGTGTCATCTTTTATGTTGCTGTTCTGGGAGCAGCATTAGTATACTGGTAGCACTGTTGCTCTTTGAACAGAACTGTGTCAACAACATTTAACTGAAATATATATACAACATGTAAAGTGTTGGTCCCATGTTTCATGAACTGAAATAAGAGATCCCAGACATTTTCCACGTGAACAAAAAGCTTATTTCTCACAAAGTTTGTGCATAAATTTGTTTACATCCCTATTAGTGAGCATTTCTCCTTTGACAAGATAATCCATCCACCTGACAGGTGCGGCATATCAAGAAGCTGAGGAAACATCATGATCATTACACAGGTGCACCTTGTGCTTGGGGACAATAAAAGGACACTCTAAAATGTGCACAACACAATGCCTCAGATGTGTCAAGTTTTGAGGGAGGGTGCAATTGGCATGCTGACTGCAGGAAAGTCCACCAGAGATCTTGCAAGAGAATTGAATGTTAATTTCTCTACCATAAGCCACCTCCAATGTCTTTTTAGAGAATTTGGCAGGACATCCAACTGGCCTCACAACCGCAAACCATGTGTATGGCGCTGTGTGGGCGAGTGGTTTGCTCAACGTTCTGAACAGTGTCCCATGGTGGCGGTTGGGTTATGGTATGGGCAAGCATAAGATATGGACACTGAACAAACTTGCATTTTATCAATGGCAATTTGAATGTACAGAGATACCATGCCATTTCTTAGCTGCCATGACCTCATGTTTCAGCATGATAATGCACGGCCCCATGTCACAAGGAATACACAATTCCTGGAAGATAAAAATGTCCCAGTTCTTCCATGGCCTGCATACTCACCAGACATGTCACCCATTGAGCATGTTTGGTATGCTCTGTATCAACGTGTACGACAGCGTGTTCCAGTTTCCACCAACATCCAGCAACTTCGTTCAGGAGATGCGTGCATGAGGCAAATGTTGGTCACACCAGATACTAACTGGTTTTCAGATAAAAGAAAATGTCAAGGTACTGTGCATTCGGAAAGTATTCAGTCCCCTTCACTGACCCCATACTGACAAAGCGAAAACAAGTTTTTATGAATTTTTCCAAATGTATTAAACATAAGATGTGTAGATTGAAAAGGGGAAAAAAATAATTTAATACATTTTAGAATAAGGATGTAACGTAACAAAATGTGGAAAAGGTCAACGGGTCTGAAAACAGTCCGAATGCGCTGTATATGAAGAAGCAAAGAGCCAGCATCCTGGAGTCACCTCTTCACTGTTGACATTGAGACTGGTGTTTTGCGGGTACTATTTAATGAACCTGCCAGTTGCGGACTTGTGAGGCATCTGTTTCTCAAACTAGACACTCTAATGTACTTGTCCTCTTGCTCATTTGTGCACCAGGGCCTCCCATTCCTCTTTCTATTCTGGTTAGCGCCAGTTTGCGCTGTTTTGTGAAGGGAGTAGTACACAGCATTGTACAAGATCTTCAGTGTCTTGACAATGTCTCGCATGGAATAGCCTTCCTTTCTCAGAACAAGAATAGACTGACGAGTTTCAGAAGACAGTCTTTGTTTCTGGCCATTTTGAGCCTGTAATCGAACCCACAAATGCTGATGCTCCAGATACTCAACTAGTCGAAAGAAGGCCAGTTGTATTGCTTCTTTAATCAGAGCAACAGTTTTCAGCTGTGCTAACATAATTGCAAAAGGGTTTTCTAATGATCAATTAGCCTTTTAAAATGATAAACTTGGATTAGCTAACACAACGTGCCATTGGAACACAGGAGTGATGGTTGCTGATAATGGGCCTCTGTACGCCAGTGTTGATATTCCATTTATAACAATCTGCTGTTTTCAGCTACAATAGTCATTTACAACATTAACAATGTCTACACAGTATTTCTGATCAATTTGATGTTATTTTAATGGACAAAAAATGTGCTTTTCTTTAAAAAACAAGGACATTTCTAAGTGACGCCAAACTTTTGAACGGTAGTGTATATACAGTGGGGCAAAAACGTATTTAGTCAGCCACCAATTGTGCAAGTTCTCCCACTTAAAAAGATGAGAGAGGCCTGTAATTTTCATCATAGGTACACTTCAACTATGACAGACAAAATGAGAAAAAAAATCCAGAAAATCACATTGTAGGATTTTTTATGAATTTATTTGCAAATTATGGTGGAAAATAAGTATTTAAAGTATTTAAAGGCAATGCTACCAAATACTAATTGAGTGTATGTAAACTTCTGACCCACTAGGAATGTAAGGAAAAAAATAAAAGCTGAAATAGATCATTCTCTCTACTATTATTCTGACATTTCACATTCTTAAAATAAAGTGGTGATCCTAACTGACCTAAAACAGGGATTTTCTGGCTACATGGAACCCAAACTGGTTGCGAGCATGCGCCATCGTGCGCCATCGTGCATACATTTATTTTGACCCCTACACCAAACGAGATCACGACACGCAGGTTAAAATATCAAAACAAAGTCTGAACCAATTACATTAATTTGGGAACAAGTTGAAAAGCATTAAACATTTATGGCAATTTCGCTAGTTAGTTTGCACTTGCTTGCTAATTTGTCCTAATTAGCTAGCTTGCTGTTGCTAGCTAATTTGTCCTGGGATATAAACATTCAGTTGTTATTTTACCTGAAATGCACAAGGTCCTGCTTCTATAAACCAATGAAGAGAAGGGAGAGGCAGGACTTGCAGCGCCATCTGTGTCCAAAATAGAAAGGAGTTCTATTTTAGCCCTTGGCAACGCAGACACTCGTTGACGCACGCGAGCAGTGTGGATGCAATAATGGAATAACATAGATTTCTAAATTTATTTTGCAACACTCGCACACGCGACATGAGCGGTGTGGTCAGCCTATTAGGTGTATGTAAACTTCAGACTTCAACTATATATATATATATATAGTATGTATATATATATATATATATATATATATATATATATATATATATATATATATATATATATATATATATATATACACAGTACCAGTCAGAAGTTTGGACACAACTACTCATTCATGGTATGTGGGTGCTTTGCTGTCTCTCTCTCTCTTTCTCTCTTTCTCTCTCATCCTCTTTGCCGCTGTTTCTTTATCTCTCGCTCTCTCTCTTTCTCTCTCATCCTCTTTGTCGCTGTATCTCTCTCTCTCTCTCTCTCTCTCTCTCTCTCTCTCGCTCTACCTCTCTCTCTCTACCTCACCCATCATGACCTAGGATGTTTGAGGGGATGTACTGTATATGACCAAGTACAGTTAATATTGACGGTGTTGTGTGCTTTGTGGACCACAGAAAAAAGGTTGTAGAGGAAGTGGTGGAGGAGGAGGTGGTTCACGAGGAGAACGACTGGGGTAAGCTAGAAGGATATTGTCTCAATGTACTGTCCATAGTAAGTCCTCATGTCTAAGTAACATTACTGACCTATGTTGTTTCTCTGAGCTGGTGTAGGAGGTGACTGATGAGGAGCTCCAGGCAGCCACAGGCCCCATCCCCAGCCTCCCGGAGGGCATCACTGTGGCCTACACCATCCCCGAGAAGGGCAGTACCAAACAAACCTTTTAAGAATACTGTAGTATCTGTATGGTGAGAACAGAAAAACAAAGTCACCATGTATCAGTGGAGGTTGGTGAGGGCCCGGGGAAAGTTGGCTCATAGTAATGGCTGTAAAGCATACTCAATTACCGAAAATGAAACGCTAGTACAGACACTCGGACATGATCCATGTAGAACACTAGTACAGACACTCGGACATGATCCATGTAGAACACTAGTACAGACACTCGGACATGATCCATGTAGAACACTAGTACAGACACTCGGACATGATCCATGTAAAACACTAGTACGGACACTCGGACATGATCCATGTAGAACACTAGTACGGGTATTCAGACATGATCCATGTAGAACACTAGTACAGACACTCGGACATGATCCATGTAGAACACTAGTACAGACACTCGGACATGATCCATGTAAAACACTAGTACGGACACTCGGACATGATCCATGTAGAACACTAGTACGGGTATTCAGACATGATCCATGTAGAACACTAGTACGGGTATTCAGACATGATCCATGTAGAACACTAGTACGGGTATTCAGACATGATCCATGTAGAACACTAGTACAGACACTCGGACATGATCCATGTAGAACACTAGTACGGGTATTCAGACATGATCCATGTAGAACACTAGTACAGACACTCGGACATGATCCATGTAAAACACTAGTACGGGTATTCAGACATGATCCATGTAGAACACTAGTACGGGTATTCAGACATGATCCATGTAGAACACTAGTACAGACACTCGGACATGATCCATGTAGAACACTAGTACAGACACTCGGACATGATCCATGTAAAACACTAGTACGGGTATTCAGACATGATCCATGTAGAACACTAGTACGGGTATTCAGACATGATCCATGTAGAACACTAGTACAGACACTCGGACATGGTCCATGTAGAACACTAGTACGGGTATTCAGACATGATCCATGTAGAACACTAGTACAGACACTCGGACATGATCCATGTAGAACACTAGTACAGACACTCGGACATGATCCATGTAGAACACTAGTACGGGTATTCAGACATGATCCATGTAGAACACTAGTACAGACACTCGGACATGATCCATGTAGAACACTAGTACAGACACTCGGACATGATCCATGTAAAACACTAGTACGGGTATTCAGACATGATCCATGTAGAACACTAGTACGGGTATTCAGACATGATCCATGTAGAACACTAGTACAGACACTCGGACATGATCCATGTAGAACACTAGTACGGGTATTCAGACATGATCCATGTAGAACACTAGTACAGACACTCGGACATGATCCATGTAGAACACTAGTACGGGTATTCAGACATGATCCATGTAGAACACTAGTACAGACAGTCGGACATGATCCATGTAGAACACTAGTACGGGTATTCAGACATGATCCATGTAGAACACTAGTACGGGTATTCAGACATGATCCATGTAGAACACTAGTACGGGTATTCAGACATGATCCATGTAGAACACTAGTACAGACACTCGGACATGATCCATGTAGAACACTAGTACGGGTATTCAGACATGATCCATGTAGAACACTAGTACAGACAGTCGGACATGATCCATGTAGAACACTAGTACGGGTATTCAGACATGATCCATGTAGAACACTAGTACGGGTATTCAGACATGATCCATGTAGAACACTAGTACGGGTATTCAGACATGATCCATGTAGAACACTAGTACAGACACTCGGACATGATCCATGTAGAACACTAGTACAGACACTCGAACATGATCCATGTAGAACACTAGTACGGGTATTCAGACATGATCCATGTAGAACACTAGTACGGGTATTCAGACATGATCCATGTAGAACACTAGTACAGACACTCGGACATGATCCATGTAGAACACTAGTACGGGTATTCAGACATGATCCATGTAGAACACTAGTACAGACACTCGGACATGATCCATGTAGAACACTAGTACAGACACTCGGACATGATCCATGTAAAACACTAGTACGGGTATTCAGACATGATCCATGTAGAACACTAGTACAGACACTCGGACATGATCCATGTAGAACACTAGTACGGGTATTCAGACATGATCCATGTAGAACACTAGTACAGACACTCGGACATGATCCATGTAGAACACTAGTACAGACACTCGGACATGATCCATGTAAAACACTAGTACGGGTATTCAGACATGATCCATGTAGAACACTAGTACGGGTATTCAGACATGATCCATGTAGAACACTAGTACAGACACTCGGACATGATCCATGTAGAACACTAGTACGGGTATTCAGACATGATCCATGTAGAACACTAGTACAGACACTCGGACATGATCCATGTAGAACACTAGTACAGACACTCGGACATGATCCATGTAGAACACTAGTACGGGTATTCAGACATGATCCATGTAGAACACTAGTACAGACACTCGGACATGATCCATGTAGAACACTAGTACAGACACTCGGACATGATCCATGTAAAACACTAGTACGGGTATTCAGACATGATCCATGTAGAACACTAGTACGGGTATTCAGACATGATCCATGTAGAACACTAGTACAGACACTCGGACATGATCCATGTAGAACACTAGTACGGGTATTCAGACATGATCGATGTAGAACACTAGTACAGACACTCGGACATGATCCATGTAGAACACTAGTACGGGTATTCAGACATGATCCATGTAGAACACTAGTACAGACACTCGGACATGATCCATGTAGAACACTAGTACGGGTATTCAGACATGATCCATGTAGAACACTAGTACGGGTATTCAGACATGATCCATGTAGAACACTAGTACGGGTATTCAGACATGATCCATGTAGAACACTAGTACAGACACTCTGACATGATCCATGTAGAACACTAGTACAGACACTCGGACATGATCCATGTAGAACACTAGTACGGGTATTCAGACATGATCCATGTAGAACACTAGTACGGGTATTCAGACATGATCCATGTAGAACACTAGTACAGACACTCGGACATGATCCATGTAGAACACTAGTACGGGTATTCAGACATGATCCATGTAGAACACTAGTACAGACACTCGGACATGATCCATGTAGAACACTAGTACAGACACTCGGACATGATCCATGTAAAACACTAGTACGGGTATTCAGACATGATCCATGTAGAACACTAGTACAGACACTCGGACATGATCCATGTAGAACACTAGTACGGGTCTTCAGACATGATCCATGTAGAACACTAGTACAGACACTCGGACATGATCCATGTAGAACACTAGTACAGACACTCGGACATGATCCATGTAAAACACTAGTACGGGTATTCAGACATGATCCATGTAGAACACTAGTACGGGTATTCAGACATGATCCATGTAGAACACTAGTACAGACACTCGGACATGATCCATGTAGAACACTAGTACGGGTATTCAGACATGATCCATGTATAACACTAGTACAGACACTCGGACATGATCCATGTAGAACACTAGTACAGACACTCGGACATGATCCATGTAGAACACTAGTACGGGTATTCAGACATGATCCATGTAGAACACTAGTACAGACACTCGGACATGATCCATGTAGAACACTAGTACGGGTATTCAGACATGATCCATGTAGAACACTAGTACAGACACTCGGACATGATCCATGTAGAACACTAGTACAGACACTCGGACATGATCCATGTAAAACACTAGTACGGGTATTCAGACATGATCCATGTAGAACACTAGTACAGACACTCGGACATGATCCATGTAGAACACTAGTACGGGTATTCAGACATGATCCATGTAGAACACTAGTACAGACACTCGGACATGATCCATGTAGAACACTAGTACAGACACTCGGACATGATCCATGTAAAACACTAGTACGGGTATTCAGACATGATCCATGTAGAACACTAGTACGGGTATTCAGACATGATCCATGTAGAACACTAGTACAGACACTCGGACATGATCCATGTAGAACACTAGTACGGGTATTCAGACATGATCCATGTAGAACACTAGTACAGACACTCGGACATGATCCATGTAGAACACTAGTACAGACACTCGGACATGATCCATGTAGAACACTAGTACGGGTATTCAGACATGATCCATGTAGAACACTAGTACAGACACTCGGACATGATCCATGTAGAACACTAGTACAGACACTCGGACATGATCCATGTAAAACACTAGTACGGGTATTCAGACATGATCCATGTAGAACACTAGTACGGGTATTCAGACATGATCCATGTAGAACACTAGTACAGACACTCGGACATGATCCATGTAGAACACTAGTACGGGTATTCAGACATGATCGATGTAGAACACTAGTACAGACACTCGGACATGATCCATGTAGAACACTAGTACGGGTATTCAGACATGATCCATGTAGAACACTAGTACAGACACTCGGACATGATCCATGTAGAACACTAGTACGGGTATTCAGACATGATCCATGTAGAACACTAGTACGGGTATTCAGACATGATCCATGTAGAACACTAGTACGGGTATTCAGACATGATCCATGTAGAACACTAGTACAGACACTCTGACATGATCCATGTAGAACACTAGTACAGACACTCGGACATGATCCATGTAGAACACTAGTACGGGTATTCAGACATGATCCATGTAGAACACTAGTACGGGTATTCAGACATGATCCATGTAGAACACTAGTACAGACACTCGGACATGATCCATGTAGAACACTAGTACGGGTATTCAGACATGATCCATGTAGAACACTAGTACAGACACTCGGACATGATCCATGTAGAACACTAGTACAGACACTCGGACATGATCCATGTAAAACACTAGTACGGGTATTCAGACATGATCCATGTAGAACACTAGTACAGACACTCGGACATGATCCATGTAGAACACTAGTACGGGTCTTCAGACATGATCCATGTAGAACACTAGTACAGACACTCGGACATGATCCATGTAGAACACTAGTACAGACACTCGGACATGATCCATGTAAAACACTAGTACGGGTATTCAGACATGATCCATGTAGAACACTAGTACGGGTATTCAGACATGATCCATGTAGAACACTAGTACAGACACTCGGACATGATCCATGTAGAACACTAGTACGGGTATTCAGACATGATCCATGTATAACACTAGTACAGACACTCGGACATGATCCATGTAGAACACTAGTACAGACACTCGGACATGATCCATGTAGAACACTAGTACGGGTATTCAGACATGATCCATGTAGAACACTAGTACAGACACTCGGACATGATCCATGTAGAACACTAGTACAGACACTCGGACATGATCCATGTAAAACACTAGTACGGGTATTCAGACATGATCCATGTAGAACACTAGTACGGGTATTCAGACATGATCCATGTAGAACACTAGTACAGACACTCGGACATGATCCATGTAGAACACTAGTACGGGTATTCAGACATGATCCATGTAGAACACTAGTACAGACACTCGGACATGATCCATGTAGAACACTAGTACGGGTATTCAGACATGATCCATGTAGAACACTAGTACAGACACTCGGACATGATCCATGTAGAACACTAGTACGGGTATTCAGACATGATCCATGTAGAACACTAGTACGGGTATTCAGACATGATCCATGTAGAACACTAGTACGGGTATTCAGACATGATCCATGTAGAACACTAGTACAGACACTCGGACATGATCCATGTAGAACACTAGTACAGACACTCGGACATGATCCATGTAGAACACTAGTACAGACACTGGACATGATCCATGTAGAACACTAGTACAGACACTCGGACATGATCCATGTAGAACACTAGTATGGGTATTCAGACATGATCCATGTAGAACACTAGTACAGACACTCGGACATGATCCATGTAGAACACTAGTACAGACACTCGGACATGATCCATGTAGAACACTAGTACAGACACTCGGACATGATCCATGTAGAACACTAGTACGGGTATTCAGACATGATCCATGTAGAACACTAGTACAGACACTCGGACATGATCCATGTAGAACACTAGTATGGGTATTCAGACATGATCCATGTAGAACACTAGTACGGGTATTCAGACATGATCCATGTAGAACACTAGTACGGGTATTCAGACATGATCCATGTAGAACACTAGTACGGGTATTCAGACATGATCCATGTAGAACACTAGTACAGACACTCGGACATGATCCACGTAGAACACTAGTACGGGTATTCAGACATGATCCATGTAGAACACTAGTACGGGTATTCAGACATGATCCATGTAAAACACTAGTACGGGTATTCAGACATGATCCATGTAGAACACTAGTACGGGTATTCAGACATGATCCATGTAGAACACTAGTACAGACACTCGGACATGATCCATGTAGAACACTAGTACGGGTATTCAGACATGATCGATGTAGAACACTAGTACAGACACTCGGACATGATCCATGTAGAACACTAGTACGGGTATTCAGACATGATCCATGTAGAACACTAGTACAGACACTCGGACATGATCCATGTAGAACACTAGTACAGACACTCGGACATGATCCATGTAAAACACTAGTACGGGTATTCAGACATGATCCATGTAGAACACTAGTACGGGTATTCAGACATGATCCATGTAGAACACTAGTACAGACACTCGGACATGATCCATGTAGAACACTAGTACGGGTATTCAGACATGATCCATGTATAACACTAGTACAGACACTCGGACATGATCCATGTAGAACACTAGTACAGACACTCGGACATGATCCATGTAGAACACTAGTACGGGTATTCAGACATGATCCATGTAGAACACTAGTACAGACACTCGGACATGATCCATGTAGAACACTAGTACAGACACTCGGACATGATCCATGTAAAACACTAGTACGGGTATTCAGACATGATCCATGTAGAACACTAGTACGGGTATTCAGACATGATCCATGTAGAACACTAGTACAGACACTCGGACATGATCCATGTAGAACACTAGTACGGGTATTCAGACATGATCCATGTAGAACACTAGTACAGACACTCGGACATGATCCATGTAGAACACTAGTACGGGTATTCAGACATGATCCATGTAGAACACTAGTACAGACACTCGGACATGATCCATGTAGAACACTAGTACGGGTATTCAGACATGATCCATGTAGAACACTAGTACGGGTATTCAGACATGATCCATGTAGAACACTAGTACGGGTATTCAGACATGATCCATGTAGAACACTAGTACAGACACTCGGACATGATCCATGTAGAACACTAGTACAGACACTCGGACATGATCCATGTAGAACACTAGTACAGACACTGGACATGATCCATGTAGAACACTAGTACAGACACTCGGACATGATCCATGTAGAACACTAGTATGGGTATTCAGACATGATCCATGTAGAACACTAGTACAGACACTCGGACATGATCCATGTAGAACACTAGTACAGACACTCGGACATGATCCATGTAGAACACTAGTACAGACACTCGGACATGATCCATGTAGAACACTAGTACGGGTATTCAGACATGATCCATGTAGAACACTAGTACAGACACTCGGACATGATCCATGTAGAACACTAGTATGGGTATTCAGACATGATCCATGTAGAACACTAGTACGGGTATTCAGACATGATCCATGTAGAACACTAGTACGGGTATTCAGACATGATCCATGTAGAACACTAGTACGGGTATTCAGACATGATCCATGTAGAACACTAGTACAGACACTCGGACATGATCCACGTAGAACACTAGTACGGGTATTCAGACATGATCCATGTAGAACACTAGTACGGGTATTCAGACATGATCCATGTAAAACACTAGTACGGGTATTCAGACATGATCCATGTAGAACACTAGTACGGGTATTCAGACATGATCCATGTAGAACACTAGTACAGACACTCGGACATGATCCATGTAGAACACTAGTACGGGTATTCAGACATGATCGATGTAGAACACTAGTACAGACACTCGGACATGATCCATGTAGAACACTAGTACGGGTATTCAGACATGATCCATGTAGAACACTAGTACAGACACTCGGACATGATCCATGTAGAACACTAGTACGGGTATTCAGACATGATCCATGTAGAACACTAGTACGGGTATTCAGACATGATCCATGTAGAACACTAGTACGGGTATTCAGACATGATCCATGTAGAACACTAGTACAGACACTCTGACATGATCCATGTAGAACACTAGTACAGACACTCGGACATGATCCATGTAGAACACTAGTACGGGTATTCAGACATGATCCATGTAGAACACTAGTACGGGTATTCAGACATGATCCATGTAGAACACTAGTACAGACACTCGGACATGATCCATGTAGAACACTAGTACGGGTATTCAGACATGATCCATGTAGAACACTAGTACAGACACTCGGACATGATCCATGTAGAACACTAGTACAGACACTCGGACATGATCCATGTAAAACACTAGTACGGGTATTCAGACATGATCCATGTAGAACACTAGTACAGACACTCGGACATGATCCATGTAGAACACTAGTACGGGTATTCAGACATGATCCATGTAGAACACTAGTACAGACACTCGGACATGATCCATGTAGAACACTAGTACAGACACTCGGACATGATCCATGTAAAACACTAGTACGGGTATTCAGACATGATCCATGTAGAACACTAGTACGGGTATTCAGACATGATCCATGTAGAACACTAGTACAGACACTCGGACATGATCCATGTAGAACACTAGTACGGGTATTCAGACATGATCCATGTATAACACTAGTACAGACACTCGGACATGATCCATGTAGAACACTAGTACAGACACTCGGACATGATCCATGTAGAACACTAGTACGGGTATTCAGACATGATCCATGTAGAACACTAGTACAGACACTCGGACATGATCCATGTAGAACACTAGTACAGACACTCGGACATGATCCATGTAAAACACTAGTACGGGTATTCAGACATGATCCATGTAGAACACTAGTACGGGTATTCAGACATGATCCATGTAGAACACTAGTACAGACACTCGGACATGATCCATGTAGAACACTAGTACGGGTATTCAGACATGATCCATGTAGAACACTAGTACAGACACTCGGACATGATCCATGTAGAACTCTAGTACGGGTATTCAGACATGATCCATGTAGAACACTAGTACAGACACTCGGACATGATCCATGTAGAACACTAGTACGGGTATTCAGACATGATCCATGTAGAACACTAGTACGGGTATTCAGACATGATCCATGTAGAACACTAGTACGGGTATTCAGACATGATCCATGTAGAACACTAGTACAGACACTCGGACATGATCCATGTAGAACACTAGTACAGACACTCGGACATGATCCATGTAGAACACTAGTACAGACACTCGGACATGATCCATGTAGAACACTAGTACAGACACTCGGACATGATCCATGTAGAACACTAGTATGGGTATTCAGACATGATCCATGTAGAACACTAGTACAGACACTCGGACATGATCCATGTAGAACACTAGTACAGACACTCGGACATGATCCATGTAGAACACTAGTACAGACACTCGGACATGATCCATGTAGAACACTAGTACGGGTATTCAGACATGATCCATGTAGAACACTAGTACAGACACTCGGACATGATCCATGTAGAACACTAGTACGGGTATTCAGACATGATCCATGTAGAACACTAGTACGGGTATTCAGACATGATCCATGTAGAACACTAGTACGGGTATTCAGACATGATCCATGTAGAACACTAGTACAGACACTCGGACATGATCCACGTAGAACACTAGTACGGGTATTCAGACATGATCCATGTAGAACACTAGTACGGGTATTCAGACATGATCCATGTAGAACACTAGTACGGGTATTCAGACATGATCCATGTAGAACACTAGTACGGGTATTCAGACATGATCCATGTAGAACACTAGTACAGACACTCGGACATGATCCATGTAGAACACTAGTACAGGTATTCAGACATGATCCATGACAAATTCTTCCTCACCATGTTGTTCCTCTGTTCCCAGAAGACATGGACAGGGGAGAGGATGAGATTCTAGAGGAGAGGAGCTCATGACTCAGATGAGGAAGACGTTGCCGGGAAGTAGATAGACACATCTGCTTTCAGGCAACCATCACTGGCCATGTCCCAAATTAAACTCTATTCCCTATATAGTGCACTACTTTATGGGTCTGTTAAAATGTAGTGCACTATGAAGGGGATAGGGTGCCATTTGGGACGCATCCATTATCATCGCCATGCATCGCTTATTTCAGCAACATTGTACACCTCCCACCTTTTAATAAAGGAACATTGACACCGCAAGCTTCATTGCAGCGAGCATACTGTATTTTACTGTATCTCCGCATTATAAAATAGAGCAAGCTCTTTCTTTACCACTAACCGTACTACAGTAGCAATAATGATTGCAAGTACCTCTGCTCAAAGGGAAGGCAATGCATGGTTAATGAGCTTAAAGTGCTGCTGTTGATGATCTTCATATTCCCCAAGGGTAGGAATTTACTAAGGGTAAGAATTTACTAGTGTAAGCCTGTTCAGTGTGGAAGCGTATAGCTGTACATTTTAATTTCAGCATCAGAGAGCATAAACTGGAAGTTACAATACCCCATAATTAGCCTACTCCTGCCCCTAAATCACATGTAGTTCTCTTAAATGAACTTAAGATTGATGTAATGGATCAAGTACATACAGATGTTAACTGTACATTTAGTTATGCTGATGTGTCACATGTTGACAGCGAGGAAAGATTGTTGTAACACTCTGAATTGAATAAGTTATCAATCATTGCAGTTAGGGATGCAGCCTCTGACCAATAATTACTACTGTAATGCTGTTGTACAGTAGTATTACTACTGTAATACTACTGTTTTCCCTTCCTAAAACATTTTGAATGACGGTGAATGAGGCCCAACATTTCTCTGCAGGACAAACCTGCCTTTACTTCATCTGGTCCATGTCTAGCTCTGGTCCAGGGTCTTAAGTGTGGTTTTAGCCTTAAATGTTAAAGGATCTGGACCAGAGCTACTCCATGTCATACTGTCAGCTGTTTAAAATTATATACCTGTAACTGAAACTTTTTCTTCTGAAACTGTATGGATTGACTCTCTGTTCACACTTTGTTTCAATAAAGTATTTATTAGCCAGAATACAGAATACGTTTGCCCACAGTATGACAATGCACTTGGAATATGATCTGTTTGGCACATATAAAATGGCAGGGTTTTGGTACCTAATGAACTAATGAACCTATCCTCTGCAGCAGAGGTAACTCTGGGTCTTCCTTTCCTGTGGCGGTCCTCATGAGAGCCAGTGTCACCATAGCGCTTGATGGTTTTTGCGAATGCACTTAAAGAAACGTTCAAAGTTCTTGACATTTTCTGGATTGACTGACCTTCATGTCACAAAGTAATGATGGACTGTCGTTTCTCTTCACTTATTTAAACCGTTCTTGCCATAATATGGACTTGGTCTTTTACCAAATAGGTCTATCTTCTGTATACCACCCCTACCTTGTCACAACACAACTGATTGGCTCAAACGCATTAAGAAGGAAAGAAATTACACAAATGAACTTTTAACTAAACAATCATGTTAAGTGAAACACATTCCATGTGACTACCTCATGAAGCTGGTTGAGAGAATGCCAAGAGTGTGCAAAGCTGTCATCAAGGCAAAGGTTAGCTACTTTGAAGAAACTTAAATATATTTTGATTTGTTTAACACTTTATTGGTTACTACATGATTCCATATGTGTTATTTCATAGTTTTGATGTCTTCACTATTATTCTACAATGTAGAAAATAGTACAATTAAATAAAAACCCTTGTATGTGTGTCCAAACTTTTTACTGGGACTGTATATAGTTGAAGTCGGAAGTTTACATGCACCTTAGCCTAATACATTTAAACTCAGTATTTCACAATTCCTGACATTTAATTCTAGTAAAACTTCCCTGTCTTAGGTCAGTAAGGGTCATCCACTTTATTTTAAGAATGTGAAATGTTAGAATAATAGTAGAGAGAATGATTTATTTCAGCTTTGTTTTCTTTCATCACATTCCCAGTGGGTCAGAAGTTTACATACACTCAATTAGTATTTGGTAGCATTGCCTTTAAATTGTTGAACTTGGGTCAAGACTTCCACAAGCTTCCCACCATATGTTGGGTAAATTTTGGTCCATTCCTCCTGACAGAGCATGTGTAACTGAGTCATGTTTGTAAGCCTCCGTGCTCGCACACGCTTTTTCAGTTCTGCCCACAAATTTTCTATGGGTTTGAAGTCGGGGCTTTGTGATGGGCACGCCAATACCTTGCCTTTGTTGTCCGTAAGCCATTTTGCCACAAGTTTGTAAGTAAGCTTGGGGTCATTGTCCATTTGGAAGACCCAATTGCGACCAAGCTTTAACCTCCTGACTGATGTCTTGAGATGTTGCTTCAATATATCCACATAATTTCCCTTCCTTATGAGGACATTTCTCCAAAAAGTACGATCCTTGTCACCATGTGCAGTTGCAAACCGTAGTCTGGCTTTTATTATGGCAGTTTTGGAGCAGTGGCTTCTTCTTTTCTGAGCGGCCTTTCAGGTTATGTCAATATAGGACTCGTTTTACTGTGGATATAGATACTTTTGTACTTGTTTCCTCCAGCATCTTCACGAGGTCCTTTGCTGTTGTTCTGTGATTGATTTTCACTTTTTGCACCAAGGTACATTCATCTCTAGGAGACAGAACGTGTTTCCTTCCTGAGCGGTATGACGGATGCGTGGTCCCATGGTGTTTATACTTGCAAACTATTGTTTGTACAGATGAATGTGGTACCTTCAGGCGTTTGGAAATTGCTCCCAAGGATGAACCAGACTTGTGGAGGTCTACAATATTTTTTTCTGAGATATTGGTTGATTTCTTTTGATTTTCCCATGATGTCAAGGAAAGAGGCACTGAGTTTAAAGGTAGGCCTTGAAATACATCCACAGGTACACCTCCAATTGACTCAAATGATGTCAGCCCATCAGAAGCATCTAAAGCCATGACATCATTTTCTGGAGTTTTCCAAGCTGTTTAAAAGCACAGTCAACTTAGTGTATGTGAACTTCTGATCCACTGGAATTGTGATACAGTGAATTATAAGCAAAATAATCTGTCTATAACCAATTTTTGGTAAAAACTTGCCAAAACTATAGTTCATGAACAAGACATTTGTGGAATGGTTGGCAAAAAAAAGAATATATATATATATATACATATTATTTTCAACTAACCCTACCACCCCTGCTCTAATTGGGCTAAACTATTGAACAACATCACTTACATGCTGACCACACCGCCAGAGAGTTGCATTTTTTTTACACATACAGTGGCAAGAAAAAGTATGTGAACCCTTTGGAAATACCTGGATTTCTGCATAAATTGGTCATCAAATTTAATCTGATCTTTATCTAGGTCACAACAATAGACAAACCCAGTCTCCTGAAACTAATAACACACAAACAATTATACGTTTTCTTGTCTGTATTGAACATACAGTGTAAACATTCACAGTGTAGGGTGGGAAAAGTATGTGAACCTGGATTTAATAACTGGTTGACCCTCCTTTGGCAGCAATAACCTCAACCAAACATTTTCTGTAGTTGCGGATCAGACCTGCACATTGGTCAGGAGGAATTTTTGACCATTCCTCTTTACAAAACTGTTTCAGTTCAGCAATATTCTTGGGAGGTCTGGTGAGGACTGCTTTTTTGAGGTCATGCCACAGCATCTCAGTCGGGTTGAGGTCAGGACCCTGACTGGGCCACTCCAGAAGGCATATTTTCTTCTGTTGAAGCCATCCTGTTATTGATTTACTTCTGTGTTTTGGGTCGTTGTCCTGTTTCAATTGTTTCAATTGGAGGACTGATAGCCTAACATTCTCCTGAAAAAGCTCTTGATAACCTTGGGAAATCATTTTTCCGTCGATAATAGCAAGCTGTCCAGGCTCTGAGGCTGAAAAGCAACCGCAAACCATGATGTTCCCTCCACCATACTTTACAGTTGGAATGAGGTTTTGATGTTGGTGTGCTGTACTTTTTTTCTCCACACATAGTGTTGTGTGTTCCATCCAAACAACTCAACTGTAATTTCATCTGTCCACAGAATATTTTGCCAGTAGCGCTGTGGAACATCCAGGTGTACTTCTGCAAACTTCAGACGTGCAGCATTGTGTTTTTTTGGACAGCAGTAGCTTCTTCTGTGGTGCCCTCCCAACAACACCATTCTTGTTTAGTGTTTTATGTATCGTAGATTCATCAACAGAGATGCTAGCACGTTCCAGAGATTTTTTTTTGCATTCTGCGCTGTGCTCTTGCTGTCATCCTTGCAGGACGGCTACTCCTAGGGGGAGAAGCAACAGTGCTGAACTTTCTCCATTTATAGACAATTTGTCTTACTATGGACTGATGAACATCAGGGCTTTATGCAAGTCAACAATTCTTAATCTTAGGTCTTCTGAGATCTCTTTTGTTTGAGGCATGGTTCACATCAGGCATTGCTTTTTGTAAATAGCAAACTCAAATTTTGTGAGTGTTTTTTATAGGGCAAGGCAACTCTTACCAACATCTCCAATCTCATCTCATTGATTGGACTCCAGGTTAGCTGACTCCTTACTCCAATGAGCTTTTAGAGAAGTCAATAGCCTATGGGTTCAAAAACTTTTTCCAACCTACACTGGGAATGTTTAAATTATGTACAGTGCCTTGCGAAAGTATTCGGCCCCCTTGAACTTTGCGACCTTTTGCCACATTTCAGGCTTCAAACATAAAAATATAAAACTGTATTTTTTTGTGAAGAATCAACAACAAGTGGGACACAATCATGAAGTGGAACGACAATTATTGGATATTTCAAACTTTTTTAACAAATCAAAAACTTAAAAATTGGGCGTGCAAAATTATTCAGCCCCCTTAAGTTAATACTTTGTAGCGCCACCTTTTGCTGCGATTACAGCTGTAAGTCGCTTGGGGTATGTCTCTATCAGTTTTGCACATCGAGATACTGACATTTTTTCCCATTCCTCCTTGCAAAACAGCTCGAGCTCAGTGAGGTTGGATGGAGAGCACTTGTGAACAGCAGTTTTCAGTTCTTTCCACAGATTCTCGATTGGATTCAGGTCTGGACTTTGACTTGGCCATTCTAACACCTGGATATGTTTATTTTTGAACCATTCCATTGTAGATTTTGCTTTATGTTTTGGATCATTGTCTTGTTGGAAGACAAATCTCCGTCCCAGTCTCAGGTCTTTTGCAGACTCCATCAGGTTTTCTTCCAGAATGGTCCTGTATTTGGCTCCATCCATCTTCCCATCAATTCTAACCATCTTCCCTGTCCCTGCTGAAGAAAAGCAGGCCCAAACCATGATGCTGCCACCACCATGTTTGACAGTGGGGATGGTGTGTTCAGGGTGTTGCTTTTACGCCAAACATAACGTTTTGCATTGTTGCCAAAAAGTTCAATTTTGGTTTCATCTGACCAGAGCACCTTCTTCCACATGTTTGGTGTGTCTCCCAGGTGGCTTGTGGCAAACTTTAAACGACACTTTTTATGGATATCTTTAAGAAATGGCTTTCTTCTTGCCACTCTTCCATAAAGGCCAGATTTGTGCAATATACGACTGATTGTTGTCCTATGGACAGAGTCTCCCACCTCAGCTGTAGATCTCTACAGTTCATGCAGAGTGATCATGGGCCTCTTGGCTGCATCTCTGATCAGTCTTCTCCTTGTATGAGCTGAAAGTTTAGAGGGACGGCCAGGTCTTGGTAGATTTGCAGTGGTCTGATACTCCTTCCATTTCAATATTATCGCTTGCACAGTGCTCCTTGGGATGTTTAAAGCTTGGGAAATCTTTTTGTATCCAAATCCGGCTTTAAACTTCTTCATAACAGTATCTCGGACCTGCCTGGTGTGTTCCTTGTTCTTCATGATGCTCTCTGCGCTTTTAACGGACCTCTGAGACTATCACAGTGCAGGTGCATTCATACGGAGACTTGATTACACACAGGTGGATTGTATTTATCATCATTAGTCATTTAGGTCAACATTGGATCATTCAGAGATCCTCACTGAACTTCTGGAGAGAGTTTGCTGCACTGAAAGTAAAGGGGCTGAATAATTTTGCACGCCCAATTTTTCAGTTTTTGATTTGTTAAAAAAGTTTGAAATATCCAATAAATGTCGTTCCACTTCATGATTGTGTCCCACTTGTTGTTGATTCTTTACAAAAAAATACAGTTTTATATCTTTATGTTTGAAGTCTGAAATGTGGCAAAAGGTCGCAAAGTTCAAGGGGGCCGAATACTTTCGCAAGGCACTGTATTCAATATAGACAAGAAACATACAATAATTTGTGTATTATTAGTTTAAGCACACTATGTTTGTCTATTGTGTGACTTAGATGAAGATCAGATCAAATTTGATGACCAATTTATAATTCCAAAGGGTTCCCATACATTTTCTTGCCACTGTACATGATATTCAATCATTGCACCCACACTGCTCGCAAGCGGCAACAAGTGTCTACGTAGCCAGGCGCTAAAATATTTGTGTCACTTGATGTGCTGCAACTCCTATCTCCTCATTGGTTTTTAGGAGCATATACCCACATGGGTGACTGCAAGATGAACTGAGGTCCACACTCCAGTCCAGTTGATGGTGGTAACGCACCTTAAAGTTGGTTGCCAACCGCCATAAAAAGTACTTATTTTCCACCATAATTTGCAAATAAATTCATTAAAAATCCTACAATGTGATTTTCTGGATTTTTTTTTTCATTTTGTCTGTCATAGTTGAAGTGTACATATGATGAAAATTACACACCTACGTGTGTCTGGGAATCACAGCGAGACCATTCACATCGTATATAGACTTGTTTATACTGTATCATTGACTGTATGTTTGTTTTACTCCATGTGTAACTCTGTGTCGTTGTATGTGTCGAACTGCTTTGCTTTATCTTGGCCAGGTCGCAATTGTAAATGAGAACTTGTTCTCAACTTGCCTACCTGGTCAAATAAAGGTGAAATAAATAAATTCAATTCCTGCTCATCAAGTCACCCCAGATTCCAGTGGTTTTGGGATTCTCCTGGCTCCAGCGACACAATCCCCTCATCAACTGGTCTACAGGTGCTATCATGGGCTCCCACTGGCACAGGTTTCTTCTTCATGGAGAAAAATGACAAGACCCTGCGCCTTTGCATTGACTATCGGGGACTCAAGGACATTACTGTGAAGAACCGTTATCTGCTACCACTCATTTCCTCGGCCTTCAAGCCGCTCCAGGGTGCCATTGTTTTCTCCAAGCTGGATCTACAAAACACCTACCACCTGGTGCGGATACGAGAGGTAGACGAGTGGAAGACCGCCTTCAACATGGCCAGCGGCCTCTACGAATTTCTGGGCATGCCCTTTGGCCTCACCAACGCCCCTGCCGTGTTCCAGGCTCTGGTGAAGGATGTTCTCCGCGACATGCTGAACCGGTTCATCTTCGTCTACATTGATGACATCCTCGTCTTCTCCCACTCACCCCAAGAACATGTGCTCCATTTCTGACAGGGTCTCCAGCGCCTTCTGGAGAACCAGTTGTTTGTTAAGGTGGAAAAGTGTGAGTTCCATCGCTCCACCATTCCCTTTCTGGGCTACATCAATTTTGCTGGGAGTGTCCAGATGGATCCCGAGAAGGTGAGAGCGGTGGTGGATTGGCCTCAGCCCACATCCAGGGTGCAGCTGCAATGCTTCCTGGGGTTTGCCAACTTTTATCTCCGTTTTATCTGGGGTTACAGCACCCTGGCACCCCCTGTCTGCACTCACCTCTACCAAGGTTCCGTTCACGTGGTCCTCTGCCACTGACCTGGTGTTCCAGGACCTTAAACGCCGCTTCATCACTGCTCCTATCTTGGTTCATCCTGACCCTTCCCGTCAGATCGTGGTGGAGGCAGATGCTTTGGATGTCGGAGTGGGGGCTGTTCTGTCCCAATGTTCTGCTCTGGACCTTAAGCTGCATCCCTGCACCATCTTCTCCCACCGCCTCAACGCCACGGAGAAGAACATCTTCCAGCCCGTCTTCCGGATCCACGGATTCCCCGTGGACATGGTCTCAGACCGGGGTACACAGTTCTCGTCCCAGTTCTGGAAGGCGTTCCGCACGCTCATTGGATCATCGGCCAGCCTGTCCTCAGGATTCCACCCCCAGTCCAACGCCCAATCGGAGCGAGCCAACCAGGACTTAAAGACGACTCTTTGCTGCCTAGTCTCCGCTAACCCTACCACCTGGAGTCAGCAACTGGTATGGGTTAAGTATGCTCGCAACACCCTTCCTTGCTCTAACATGGGTCTCTCGCCCTAATGCAAGAGGAGGTGATCAGCAATCCCTCTGCCCAGATGTTCATCCGCCGCTGTTGCCGTACCTGTAAGAGAGCCCGAGCCGCTTTGTTGAAGACCACTTCCAGGTATAGGCGACAAGCGGATTACCACCGGACCCCTACTCTATGCTATTGGCTCAGGCAGAGGGTATTTTATTTTTGTTCTCATTTACAACTGCGACCTGGCCAAGATAAAGCATAGCAGTGTGAACAGTCAACATAGAGTTACACATGGAGTAAACAATAAACAAGTCAATAACACAGTAGAAAAAAAGAAGAAAAAAGAAAGAAAAAAAGAAAAGAGCCTATATACACTGTGTGCAAAAGGCATGAGGAGGTAGGCAAATAATTACAATTTAGCAGATTAACACTGGAGTGATAAATGATCAGATGGTCATGTGCAGGAAGATATACTGGTGTGCAAAAGAGCAGAAAAGTAAATAAAAACAGTATGGGGATGAGGTAGGTAAATTGGGTGGGCTATTTACCGATAGACTATGTACAGCTGCAGCGATCGGTTAGCTGCTCAGATAGCAGATGTTTAAAGTTGGCGAGGGAGATAAAATTCTCCAACTTCAGGGATTTTTGCAATTCGTTCCAGTCACAGGCAGCAGAGAACTGGAAGGAAAGGTGTCCAAATGAGGTGTTGGCTTTAGGGATGATCAGTGAGATACACCTGCTGGAGCGTGTGCTACGGGTGGGTGTTGCCATCGTGACCAGTGAACTGAGATAAGGCGGAGCTTTACCTAGCATGGACTTGTAGATGACCTGGAGCCAGCCGACTAGAGCATACAGGTCGCAGTGGTGGGTGGTATAAGGTGCTTTAGTAACCAAACGGATGGCACTGTGATAAACTGCATCCAGTTTGCTGAGTAGAGTATTGGAAGCTAATTTGTAGATGACATCGCCAAAGTCGAGGATCGGTAGGATAGTCAGTTTTACTAGGGTAAGTTTGGCGACGTGAGTGAAGTAGGCTTTGAATAGAAAGCCGACTCTAGATTTGATTTTAGATGGGAGATGTTTGATATGAGTCTGGAAGGAGAGTTTGGCTCTCCACCTGGGACCTGCTCCTCCAGGTGGAGTCCCATAAACTTTCCCCCCCATTTCATCGGCCGTTTGTCTTTTGTTACCCCGTACCCTTCATATTCATCCCATTTTCCATGTGACTAGGATTAAGCCCATGTCTCACAACCATTTGTCTTCTATTTCCAGGCCCACCCATCCTCCACGTGTCATCGATGGCCATCCAGCGTACACAGTGAGACGCCTCCTGAGTGTTCGACCATGGGGCAGGTATTTCCAGTACCTGGTTGACTGGGAGGGTTATGGCCCGGATGAGAGGTGCTGTCTCCACCCCCCTCCAGTTGTCGCTCATCTTCCCCATTATCCCCTGTGTATTTATACCTGTGTTCTCTGTTTGTCTGTTGCTAGTTCATCTTGCTTGTCATGTCAACCAACATTTTTCTGTCTCAGTTATTGCTTTTTCCAGTCTCTCTTTTTCTTGTCCTCCTGGTTTTGACCCTTGCCTGTCCTGACTCTGAGCCCACCTGCCTGACCACTCTGCCTGCACCTGACTCTGAGCCTGCCTGCCAACCTGTACCTTTGCCCCATCTCTGGATTATTGACCTCTGCCTACCCTGAACCTGAGCCTGCCTGCTGTCCGGTACCATTGCCCCACCTCTGGTTTACTGACCCCTGCCTGCCTTGACCTGTCTATTCCCTGCCCCTGTTGGATTATTAAACCATTGTTTATTCGACGATGTCTGCATCTGGGATTTACCTTCATACCTGATAATTATATTTTCGTACCCTCTCTGGGATATGTCAGGGAAAATGCAGAGTGCCAAATTCCAATAAATTACTATAAAAATCAAACTTTCATTAAATCACACATGCAAATTAAAGCAAATTAAAGCTACACTTGTTGTGAATCCAGCCAACATGTCAGATTTCAAAAAGGCTTTTTGGCGAAAGCAAACGATGCTATTATCTGAGGATAGCACCTCCGTAAACAAAGAGAGAAACCATATTTCAATCCAGCAGGCGCGACACAAAACGCAGAAATAAAAATATAATTCATGCCTTACCTTTGACGAGCTTCTTTTGTTGGCACTCCAATATGTCCCATAAACATCACAAATGGTCCTTTTGTTCGATTCATTCCATCGATATATATCCAAAATGTCCATTTATTTGGCGAGTTTGATCCAGAAAAACACTGGTTCCAACTTGCTCAACGTGACTACAAAATATCTCAAAAGTTACCTGTAAACTTTGCCAAAACATATCAAACTACTTTTTTAATACAACTAGGTATTTTTTAAAGTAAATAATCGATAAAATTGAAGACGGGATCATCTGTGTTCAATACAGGAAGAAAACAAACTGAAGCATGCTTTCTGGTCACGCTGTCACGGCCGTCCTCCTCTTCATCTGAAGAGGAGAGACGAGATGGATCTGAGGACCAATACGCGGCGTGGTAAGTGTCCATGGCAAATCTTTAATCAAGAAAGACTGAACACTATACAAACGAGTAACAAAAACAATAAACCAAATTCGACCGTGAAGCTACAAAATGAGACCTGTGCTGAAACAAGCCATCAACATAGACAATCACCCACAAACAAACAGTGCAACCCAGGCTACCTAAGTATGATTCTCAATCAGAGACAACTAATGACACCTGCCTCTGATTGAGAACCATACTAGGCCGAAAACATAGAAATGCCCCAAAACATAGAAAAACAAACAGACTGCCCACCCAACTCACGCCCTGACCATACTAAATAAATACAAAACAACGGAAATAAAGGTCAGAACGTGACAGTACCCCCCCCCCCAAAGGTGCGGACTCCGGCCGCAAAACCTTGACCTATAGGGGAGGGTCTGGGTGGGCGTCTGTCCGCGGTGGCGGCTCTGGCGCGGGACGCGGACCCCACCTCATCATTGTCTTAGTCCGCCTTATTGTCCGCCTCCGTGGCTTTCTCAGCATGACCACCCCTCTCAATGACCCCACTGGACAGAGGGACAGCTGCTCGGGACAGAGAGACAGCTGCTCGGGACAGAGAGACAGCTGCTCGGGACAGAGAGGCAGCTGCTCGGGACAGAGAGGCAGCTGCTCGGGACAGAGAGGCAGCTGCTCGGGACAGAGAGGCAGCTGCTCGGGACAGAGAGGCAGCTGCTCTGGGCAGAGGGGCTCCGGCAGCGGCGCCGGACAGGCGGGAGGCTCCGGCAGAGGCGCCGGACAGGCGGGAGGCTCCGGCAGAGGCGCCGGACAGGCGGGAGGCTCCGGCAGAGGCGCCGGACAGGCGGGAGGCTCCGGCAGAGGCGCCGGACAGGCGGGAGGCTCCGGCAGAGGCGCCGGACAGGCGGGAGGCTCCGGCAGAGGCGCCGGACAGGCGGGAGGCTCCGGCAGAGGCGCCGGACAGGCGGGAGGCTCCGGCAGCGGCGCCGGACAGGCGGGAGACTCCGGCAGCGGCGCCGGACAGGCGGGAGACTCCGGCAGCGGCGCCGGACAGGCGGGAGACTCCGGCAGCGGCGCCGGACAGGCGGGAGACTCCGGCAGCGGCGCCGGACAGGCGGGAGACTCCGGCAGCGGCGCCGGACAGGCGGGAGACTCCGGCAGCGGCGCCGGACAGGCGGGAGACTCCGGCAGTGGCGCCGGACAGGCGGGAGACTCCGGCAGCGGCGCCGGACAGACAGGACCACCTGCAGGGAGGAGACAGAGAGACAGCCTGGTGCGTGGGGCTGCCACAGGAACCACCAGGCTGGGAAGACCTTCAGGAGGCTTGGGGTTAAGAGGAGGCACCTGAAAGACCGGGCTGTGGGGGAGCACTGGAGCTCTGGTGCGCAACCTTGGCACCACTTCCCCAGGCTGGATAACCACTCTAGCCCGGACCGTCCAGAGTGCAGGCACAGGTTGAACCGGGCTGTGGGTAAGCACGGGAGATCTAGTGCTTACTACACGCACCTCTCCCTTCGGCTCCATTCCCACATTCGCCCGGCACGAGCGGAGCGCGGGCAGAGGACGCACTGCACCCTCCCAGCGCCCCGGAGACACAGCACGCAGAGCCGGCGCAGGATACCCGGGGCCAAAACTGCGTACCGGCGACCAGACCCGCTGAGCAGGCACCATACGCCCTGGCTCGATGCCCGCACTCGCATGACACTCTCGGGGGGCTGTCCCATAGCGCACCGGGCTATGGACACGTACTGGCGACACCGTGCGCTTAACCGCATAACACGGTGCCTGCCCAGTATCTCGCTGCTTATAATAAGCACGAGGAGTGAGCGCAGGTCTGCTACCTGGCTTAGCTCCACCCCTCGTGTGCCCCCCCAAAAAAAATTTTTGGGGCTGTCTCTCGTACCTGTCGCACTGCCGTGCTGCCTCCTCATATCGCCGCCGCTCAGCTTTCGCTGCCTCCAGCTCTGCTTTGGGGCGGCGATATTCCCCAGCCTGTGCCCAGGGTCCCTCTCCGTTCAGTATCTCCTCCTCCTCCTCCCTCTCCGTTCAGTATCTTCATCTGAAGAGGAGAGACGAGATGGATCTGAGGACCAATACGCGGCGTGGTAAGTGTCCATGGCAAATCTTTAATCAAGAAAGACTGAACACTATACAAACGAGTAACAAAAACAATAAACCAAATTCGACCGTGAAGCTACAAAATGAGACCTGTGCTGAAACAAGCCATCAACATAGACAATCACCCACAAACAAACAGTGCAACCCAGGCTACCTAAGTATGATTCTCAATCAGAGACAACTAATGACACCTGCCTCTGATTGAGAACCATACTAGGCCGAAAACATAGAAATGCCCCAAAACATAGAAAAACAAACATAGACTGCCCACCCAACTCACGCCCTGACCATACTAAATAAATACAAAACAACGGAAATAAAGGTCAGAACGTGACACACGCGCCTCTATCTAACAGTACACTTCAAGTGACCCTCGTTCAAGATGGCCGTACTTCTTCATTACACAAAGGAATAACCTCAACCAATTTCTAAAGACTGTTGACATCCAGGGAAAGGATTGGAACTGCAAGAAGGTCCCTTAGAAATCTGAAAGAGAGTGACCTCAAAAAAAGACAAATCTGAATGGTTTGTCCTCAGGGTTTTGCCTGCGAAATAAGTTCTGTTATAGTCACAGACATTATTCAAACAGTTTTAGAAAGTTCAGAGTGTTTTCTATCCAAATCTACTAATACTATGCATATCTTATCTTCTGGGGATGAGTAGCAGGCAGTTGAATTTGGGCATGCATTTCATCCGGATGTGAAAATACTGCCCCCTGTTACCAAGAAGTTAACCATAATATTTGTGGTGTCTTTTCTGGTGGATTGAACTGAAATTGCAACCAAATTTCTATAACTTGTTTTAAAAATATCGATATTTTGGAGATGATTTCATTTTTAAATAACCGAAAGTCAGAGGTTGTAATCTGAATAAAGGGAAAAAGGCCATTCTTGAACATGGGGTGAGACGTTCTTACTATTCTGTTAGAGAACAAGATAGGATTTAAGTATAACTTTTGTATGACTGACGCCTTTAGTGAGATGTCTAATGTTTTAATATTTAATCATTTTTTGCCCCGTGAATTCATATTCATTTTATAAAAACGCCTGTTTAATTTTGTCTGGCTTGCCGCTTTTTGCTCATATCGTTTAAAAATCATGTCTCTAAGTGTAGGCAAGACCATAAACAAATAGGTAAACTGGGATGACTAAAGAGTTCATCAGAGTGATTTTTCCACAAAGAGAAAGGTATTTTCCTTCCATGGTAGCAAGATCTTATCTATTTTTGCTAACTTTGTATTAAAATGTATTGTAGTGAGAACATTTCTTTCTTTCGTGATATGTATAAGTAGTATGTCCACATTACTGTCAAACCATTTTATTGGTAAACTACACGGTAATGTAAAAGTTGTATTTTTCTATGATCCAATACGTAATATAGTACACATAATTTGGTTGTAATCCAGAGGTTAGAAAAAGTATCTAGATCCTCTATAAGGCTGTGGAGGTATCCAAATTGTGGATTTAAAAGAAAACATGAATCAGTGTACAATGCCCTGGATTGCTAGATCTGATTTTAAAAGCTAACATTTTGATGGCCATAATAAAAAGATATGCCGATAGGGACAACCTTGTTCTACTCCTCTTGACAGTATAATAATTTCTGAGAAGTAGCCATTGTTTACTATTTTACACCTAGGGTTACTATACATAACTTTAACCCATTTTATAAGAGATTCTCCAAAATCGAAATATTCCAGGCATTTATATATAAATTCCAGTCGTATTTTATCAAAAGCCTTTTCAAAGTCAGCTATGAATACCAGGCCTGGTTTCTCAGATTTTTCATAGTGTTCTATTTCTTCCTTGTCTTATATTATCTCCAATGTATCGTCCATGTAAAAAAGTCTGATTAGGATTAATAATATCCGACAATACCTATTGAATTCTATGCGCTATGCATTTTGCTAGAATTTTTTGCATTACAACACTGAAGTGTAAGGGGCCTCCAACTTTTTAAATGGACTGGATCTTTATATTTACAACTTGGATCCTGTTTCAGTAATTGTAACATCTGTCGTCCGGAGAAGGAGAAGAGGACCAAGGTGCAGCGTGGTAAGTATTCATAATGCGTTTAATAAATACAAACACTTGAACAAAAACAACAAACGAACAGTTCTGCAAGGTGCAATCCACAAAACAGAAAACAACTACCCACAACCCATAGTGGTTAAACAGGCTGCCTAAGTATGGTTCTCAATCAGAGACAACGATTGACAGCTGCCTCTGATTGGGAACCATACCAGGCCAAACACCTAGAAATATAACACACAGAACAAAACATAGAATGCCCACCCCAACTCACGCCCTGTCCAAACTAAAATAGAGACATAAAAAAGGAACTAAGGTCAGGACTTGACAGTAATAATGAAATCAGACCTTCTTGTTGAGTATCTGATAATCTACAATTTTTATACGAGTGGTTAAAACATGCTAATAATGGTCCTCTTAGTATGTCAAAAAAAGTTTGGTATACCTCCACTGCTATGCCATCCAGCCCTGGAGTTTTCCCAGACTTAAAGGCTTTAATTGCATCAAGTTCCTCCTCTGTAAATTGGCCTTCACATGAGTCTTTCTATACAGTCAGGTAAATACTGATCATCTTTTCTTATTATCTGCTAAGCCATTACAATTATAACTGGCTATAGTTATTTCACCATTTACCATAATGAGATACAAGTTTAAATTCTATTTATCATAATATATATTGGTAAATGTACCATTAAAAAGTATCATAGCGATTGAGTGTCCATATAGATGTACCATGATATTTGCATTGCTACCAAGTAAACCTCCAAATGTATTCTCCCAAAGACAGGGAGAAGGGAGGAGAGCAGGGCCGGCGTTATGGGTGGGCCTTAGGGGGCCTGGCCCGCGTCCAAATAAAATGTTCAAATATTGATAATTTATTTGACCGAGATGCGTGCTAACAGAAAGATGTGTCAATCTCAGATAAAGCATCTGAGCGAGCGAAATAGCGCCCCTCTGTCTCAGTATGTGTAGCCCATGTCTCTGATGCCGAATGGCATGTCATACTATTTTTTTCCAAACAGCATCAGATAAGTGGGCTACATATAATAAGACAGAGGGGTGCTGTTTCACTCGCACGGATGCTTTCTCGAGGGAAATAGTTTTAGCCATGTGAATTGAAGGAAAGTTGGCGGGTGCACGGTGTACTGTCCGGATGATGGAATTATTTTGAACGAACGTGCTAAGGTAACCTTAACCTTATCCGTAGCAATAGGCTTAACGTAAATTTAAATACATTTGCTAAAATTATATACAGAATATACACAATATTTTGTCCTGTCTGTACATAAATAAATAAAATCATTCAAAATACAAAACACCACAAAGCATGACTTAGCTACAGAGGATCATTAGCTTCTTTTAAAAAATAGCTGTGGATTGTGCATAGGCCTATGCCTATTTGTGACTCGTTTCAGGAAACTACGCGTATGTCGAGCGTCACTACTTCACAGGAGAGCCATTTGAACGTGAACCTCTTTTTTAATCAAAATGTATTTTTGGCAGAAATGTCTTCTGGGACATGTGACATTTTATGTGCCTTAATAACAAACGTGTATGTCATCTGTAAATAAAAATAAAACTGTTAAATTACGAGCTTAGTTAGTTTAGCCACGGAAAAAGTCAGCAACCTTCCCGCTAGCCATGATTGGCTGAGATAATGAGTGGGCTGGACATGCCGAGAGATCATTTTGTATTTGGTCTGACATGTAGCATGCTTCTGTCTATAACATGAACTGGTCAGTATGTGTAGGTAATCCTTTCTAACGTGGCTTTTTTAAAGATATGACGTAGTAGGACTGCATAAGTGTTGCGCTCCACTCTCTGAATGACCGAGTTTTGAAATCAGTGGTATTAGAGTATGATAGTTAAGGAGATGGAGATAATTCTGGCATTTGATTGCAAATATGCAGACGGAGTCGAAAAGAGAACACACACAAAGCTCTTGTATAAAACACCTATCTCCAGACACACACACACACACACACACACACACACACACACACACACACACACACACACACACACACACACACACACACACACACACACACACACACACACACACACACACACACACACACACACACACACACACACACACACACACAATCATCCTTTATGCTGCTGCTACTCTGCTTATCATATTTTCTGAAGCCTAGTCACCTTATCTTACCCCTATACATGTCTACCTCTATCACTCCAGTATGCCTGCACATTGTAAATATGGTATTGGAACTGCCCCTGTATATAGCTTCTTACTTTCTCCTGTTCTTCTTATTTTTATTTCTTGGGTGTTTTTGTTCTACCTTATGTTATTTTTAGTGCTACATTGATATTGATTACTGCGTTGTTGGGTTTGGAGCTTGCAAGAAAGGAATTTCACTGTACTTGTGTACGGGACATTAAAACTTGAAACTTGACATTCTCCTTTAGGCTTTGGTTAAAGACATGGCAAATAGGGGTGGCAATAGAATCAGCTAACATTCTAATAGTTTCTCATCAGGTTATCTGTACCTGGTGGCTCCTCATTATTGATGGATAACAATCGTTTTTCTATCTCTTCTACACAAACTCGACCAAATTCAAAACAGCAATCCTGCTCTTTCATTATTAGATCTTCAATACACAAATATGATGGTTCACCATTCAATGTTGTCATTTCACTTATCAGTTTGTCAACCTTACCAGTGAGATAGTCATTGAAATTATTAGCTATATCCAAACGTTTTGTTGTAAACGTGGAAATTAATTGGGTTTTCTGCCCATAATATCATTTAATAAGGTGCTCCAAAGTCTTTTTTCCATCGTTTTTAAATGTAATTTATCTTGTTTTGGTAATATAATTTATTTCTTTTTTTATTTTGGCTTTCCTTTTTATTGTCACAATGTTATGGTCACTGCAGCCAATGGGAACTGATATTGCTTTGGAGCAAAGCTCTGCAGCCTTAGTGACGATATGACCAATACAAGTGGATGTCACAGATCCAACACTATTGGTTTACACGACACCATAGTTGGTTATGTGATAACATTGGTCATGTTACAGGCGCTAGTCACAGTAGGAAGCTTCCTCTTGACAGGACAACTAGATAATAGCAAGTCAATGTTCAGGTCACCAAGAAAATATATTTATCTGTTAACATCAGAGACTTTAACTAACAATACACACATATTATCTGGATACTGACAGTGTATGCTGACGTGCTGTACTGTCAGCATGCGGAGGTATTAGGCTGGGATATTACAGTTTAACTTTTTCAAAACTCTTCACACAGCTCTCCTAACCAACTTTCAGCTTGGCACAGCAGTTCATTTCAGGTCCAAAATGCACTAAAACTACCAAAACACTTCATACACATCTCAAATCAACACATTCTTCCATGACACTAGCAAATGTTGTCACCCAACAAGCACACTTTGTCACTCATAAAACAATGACCTAAAAAAACACTAACAACAGGTTGCATTACACAATATTTTATGTCATTTATTTGGCATTGAGTGATTCCAAAATACAAGAATTTGTATATAAACCATCTACCGATACAGATACAGTAGCAATGCTAGTCAACCCTGTCTTCTGCATTTGGCCACAGGTTCTCAGCCACATCACATCTTATGTCATCTTGGGCAACACACATAGGAAAAAATATTTTGACAGGCCTGGTCCATCCCTGGCAATCTTCTGCAGATATGTCCAGGAATCTAGGAAGCATTCATTATGTCCAGGAGGGACATTTTATCATGTGGATGGTGGTCATAAACCTTCCACCTCCATGAGGAAAATAATTCCTCTATGGGGTTGAGGAATGGAGAGTAAGGTGGGAGGAAAAGTGACACCATCCAGGGATGGGCTGCAAACCACTCTGTGACTGCACTGGAGTGGTGAAATGCCACATTGTCCCATACATTTACAAACGTTGGCCGATTTCGCCTCACTTGCAACCCTTTCCTCACCTGGCACAACCCTTCCATAGAGGTCATCCAGGAATTAAATGAGACACTCGGTGTTGTATGGCCCAATTAGCGGTTTGTGTAACAGAAATCCATCAGAGGATATTGCTGCACACATTGTGATGTTGGCACCTCTCTGGGCCGGGACATCCACTGTGGCTCTTTTCCCAATCACATTTCTTCCTCGCCGTCATGTTTTGGCCAAGTTGAAACCAGCCTCATCCACAAAGATGAATATGTGGGGTGTTTGCCCGACTTCAATCTCCATGAATCTCTAAAATAAATCCACAAGACAACATAAGAGTTAGGCTATTACGGTAGTTTACATTATACCTAAAAACATGCCATTGTGTGCCTCTGCCCTATTTGGTTTTGTTCAAAACCAGTTCTGTATTTTGTAGTCATCTTACTTGAACATATTGGTTCCTGAGTTGCTTGAGTCGTTCAGAGTTCCTCTCAAAGGGGACAGTGTACAACTGCTTCATCCTGACTTGATGTTGTTTCAGGACTCTAGAAATAGTTGTTATGCTTACATTGTGAATATTTCCAAATGTAATGTTGTCTGCCAACACTCTGTCCCAAATCTCTGTGAGTTTTATGCCATTGTTTCTGATGACCATATCAACGATTGCAGTTTCCTGCACAGCAGTGAAAATCCTACCTCTCCCACCTGTGGGAGATAACCGTTGGGTCCTAAGCAGAAATACAAAAACAATTACACACAAGTGGGTTTGGAGGCTTTGCTCAATTTACTTCTGTAATGTGCAGTTCAGTCAGATGCCCTTGCAGAATACACATCTTACTTGTTGTTTTGACAGAAATTTCTCTCAATAGATGCCACTGTTGAGCGTTGCAGATTTGGCTGCACTCTCAGACCAGCCTGTCTCATTGATAGACCACGATTTATTACATGATCAATTATAGTAGCCCTAATCTCATCTGAGACTACAGCTCTTGAGCTTCCTCTCAGTCTTCCTCTTCCACGCATACTTACTCCTCTCCCTTTCCCAGACACCCTTCCTCCTCTGTCAGCCACGTCTCTATCTCTAGCTGGGTCCATGTTGACATTAAAGTACAGCGTTATTCCTACAATGTCCCCTTTTGTACAGAAGGTAATGAAATTGAAAGACTAACACCTGGGTAGGTGTTCAGCTACAATGGGAATCAGCTGTGGTTGGTCTAATTGTTTTGATAGTATATCATGTTTTAGATTTGGAATACATCTCAAAACGGTATTACTGTAGAAATGTAGCAAATTGCTGTTTTATTCAATTTTTTGTTATGTTAGGTTTTGAACTTAAGTTTAACTGTTTTGAAAAGAGTATGTAAACATGTGCAAATTGGCCTGTAGGTACATAGAGTTTTGGTGGTGGTTGTGTCTGAGTGAGAAAATAATTCATGAAATTTGAAAGATGTAGTCATTGAATGCATTTTGTGCCAAAGCAATGGAAAATTATCCACAGTTTAGGCTACATACACTGCTGTTGTGCTCACTGTGTGAAGAGTTTTGAAAAAGTGACCTAAGCGTTGAGAAATGGTTCCTAGCGCTTGTAAAAAAAAAAAAAAAACTGTAAGCGAGGGCCAATGGAGTGGAGAGTTGAGCTCTCTGGGTGTGAGACTGTGGTGTTCTTATTTGCTGGCTTCCCATAGGCTGGATACTCCTGGTCTTTCTTCCCTTATTGACCATGTACTTTAGCACCCTTGCAAAGATTTTTACACCCCACCTGTTTAGGTGGATGTGGTCTTGCATGTGGTGAGGGTGGAAGTCTTTGTGGTGTGCCAAAAAGACATTAGGCCTTCGTGCATATTTTAGTGAGAGCTCTGCATTGTTTTCAAAAATATTATTGAATGGCACATCGCAGCGCGAGAGAAGAGATTAAGTTATTATTCTTGCAGATGGGTATTTCTCTGTGGCTATAAAAGCTACTTCTTCCATAGCTGGGGCCACACATCCTCATGTTCTTTAGGTCGTTCTTTCCAGTGTGGATTATTATTTTCTTCTCTCCTATTGAATGGCACTCTGGGTCGTGGGCCACAATGTTTTTCTCACCTCCATGCCAGGTAATAGTTCTCTTTCCCGTAGATCAGGGGTAGGCAACCCTGTTCCTGGAGTGCCACAGGTGCTGCAGGATTGGTGCTGCAGGATCTTGTTCCAACTAGGCACCACACCTGCCCAACTGAGCTAATTGATCAGTTCAGTGATTGCCTAAATTCAAAACACCTGGTCTTCCAGGTAGGTTAAATCAAAAACATGAAGTGCCTGCGGCACTCCAGGACCATGTTTGCCTATCACTGACGTAGATGTTTGCCATTGGAGTCACAGATAATGACTACAACCACATGTTGTTCTTGGAGCTGAGCTGAGGTGGGAGCGTTGGGTGAGCTAGCAGAGGTGGTAGGGAGGTGGTTATTTGTTGGAAAAGGATTTGATGTCTTCTGCTACTCTAAGAACAGAACTGTACTGCGTTATCTTGTGCTGCTGTTTTAGGAGCGGCACAAGTCCTTTGTTAAGAACAATGCCTCAACGGCATCATGAATTTTACAAAGTACCAGGACATTTTAGCCAAAAACCTGTTTGTCTCTGCCAGGAGGCTGAAACTTGGCCGCAAGATCTTCCAGCTAGACAATAATCAAAATCCACAGCACACATCAAAATCCACAAATAAATGGTTAATTGGCCACAAAATCAACATTTTGCAATGGCCATCTGTCTCCGGACTTGAAACCCATTGAAAACCTGTTTGAATTGAAGAGCGCAGTCCATAAACACAGACGAAGGAAATCAAGGATCTGGAAGGATTCTGTGTGGAAGAATGGTCAAATATCCCTCTTAATATGTTCAAAACGAACATTTGAAATTGTTCTACGATGGTCCTACCATGTATCATTTAGCTATTTAATTGAGAATTTTATGACCCTTTTAGGTATAATTTATTTTTGTATTTTTTATGATTTGATAAAATATTGAATTTGTTCTTCACTACTATAGCCCATAGAAACACATTGAATAACACATACATACAGTGCATTCGGAAAGTATTCAGACACCTTGACTTTTTCCACATTACAGCCTTATTCTAAAATGGATGAAATTAAAAACGTTCCTCATCAATCTACACACAACACCCCATAATGATAAAGTGAAAACAGGTTTAGAAATGTTTGCAAATGTATTACAAATAAAAAACAGAAATGCCTTATTTACATAAAAATAAATATTTCGCAGTTGTTTAGGTACATCGATTCTCTACACAATGACTGCTTGTTTTGGCACATAAACTGAAATCTATGAATTTTGGCTACCAAGAAATGGCAGAGCAATTTCTGCATAGAGCATCATTAAACTGATGGATTTTGACGGGGATTATTTAAAATGTTACTTAGATTGTGTATGTTGATACGTGAACTACTATTCAACATGATCGGACCTGGGATTTGAACTCACAACCTCTTGGTTCACAGTATTCCGATCATTGTGTTACGCCAACACATCTGTGTCAGTAGCTGATTTCCCCTGTATTCTTATACTTTGAAATTCAAAAGGAATCTCAGCTTTGTTAAAAATAAACTTGAGAAAAACTATTTTATATATATATATATATATATATATATATATATATATATATATATATATATATATATATATATATATATATATATATATATATATATATATATATATATATACATATTCAGGAGTCACATTGAAACAGAATGATATGCCCCATTAACATTAGACAACAATACAGATAACCCTTAAATTGGTGAAATATGTACGTAGACACTCTTTCAAATGAGTTGATTTCAGCCATACCCATTGCTGACAAGTGAATAAAATTGAGCGCACAGCAATGCAATCTCCATCGATGAACATTGGCAGTAGAATGGCCAGTACTGAAGAGCTCAGTGACATTCAACGTGACACTGCCATAGGATGACACCTTTCCAACTAGTCAGTTGGTCAAATTGTTTGCCCTGCTAGAGCTGCCCCGGTCAACTCTAAGTGCTGTCTTGTGAAGTGGAAACGTCTAGGAGCAACAACCCGCGAAGTGGTAGACGACACAAGCTCACAGAACGACACCGCTGAGTGTTGAAGCACATAGCGAGTAAAAATGGTCTGTCGTCAGTTGCAACACTCACTACCAAGTTCCAAACTGCCTCTGGAAGCAAAGTCAGCACAAGAACTGTTCGTCGGGAGTTTCATGAAATGAGTTTCCATGGCCGAGCAGCCACACAAAAACCTAAGATCACCATGCGCGATGCCAAGTGTTGGCTGGAGTGGTGTAAAGCTTGCTGCCATTGGACTCCGGAGCAGTGGAAACACGTTCTCTGGAGTTATCGAGTTTCACCATCTGGCAGTCCGACCGGACAAATCTGAGTTTGGTGGATGCCAGGAAAATGCCAGGAGAAGGAATAATGGTCTGGGGCTGTTTTTCATGGTTCTGGCCCCTTGGCTCCAGTGAAGGGAAATCTTAAAGCTACAGCATACAAGGACATTCTAGACGATTCTGTGCTTCCAATTTTGAGGCAACAGTTTGGGGAAGGTACTTTCCTGTTTCAGTGAGGCCCATACATAAATGGTTTGTTGAGATCAATGTGAAAGAACCTGACTGGCCTATACAGAGCCCTGACCTCAACCACATCGAACACCTTTGGGATGAATTGGAACGCCGACTGCGAGCCAGGCCTAATCACCCAAAATCAGTGCCGGACCACACTAATGCTCCAGTACCTGAATGGAAGCAAATGCGCGCAGCAATGTTCCAACATCTAGTGGAAAGCCTTCCCAGAAGAGTGTTAGCTGTTATAGCAGCAAAGGGGGGACCAATTCCATATTAATACCCATGATTTTGGAATGAGGTGTTCGTCAAGCAGGCGTCCACATAATTTTGACCATGTAGTGTATTTGGTTTTAATGCATCTCAATCCATCACATCTGCCAGTGTCACACTTCCACATCTGTGATGAATGGTGGCAGAGCTAAAGCATGTTTGTCAGACCGTGAGAGATCCTGAAAATCGATCTTCTCACCAAAAGTCTGTAGCATCCAAACGATTTGACCCACAAACTACTACAACCACTCTATGGAAGGAGAACATTCTCACGACCATGATGGTGTTCGTTAGAACCCCCACGTCTGAAGGTAACCTGTTTAAATGGAAGTATGGTTGAAGGTAGTTTTGTACCCAGCCAAAAAAAGGGATTAAATATGTGTACACACAAAACGAAATATTTCCTAAATTATTTTATATCGCCTAAATATAGGACAGACACTTCAAAAACCTTGTTTCTGTTGATTTATTTTTTGACCGTCCTTTTTGCCATTTATGACCAAAATCAATATTTTATTTTAAAAAATGGAATATATTTATTGTACTTAAAGGGGTCCTAAAATTATCCATAGTATGACCACCTTAAAACAATTCCATGTCAGCTTAGCATATGATTTCACATGTGAAATTTCACAAGTGAAATTGTGATTTTCCATGTAAAATCATGTGGTTTTTCCACATGGAATCAAATTGATAATTGTGTGATTATCTGACCACACCAACTAAAAAGTAGAGGTTCTCAGGGACACTTGATATTAATGCTCTTGGGATTTTAACTTGCAACCTTTTGGTCTGGAGTTCATTAATGCCTCAGCAGTGCCACCAGATATATATCCTCACACTCGTGAAATTAAGAGTATGGTTACGGTACAATGTTGTTCCCTGGTTTACAAAAAGGTCAAAGGTACACATAAGGTACCCTTCAGAGGTACTCATAGGAACTCACATGGTACTGGTCGGTACCTTTTAGGGTACATGTGCAGATAATCTAGTATAATTGTAACTTTTTCTACACAATTATTCAATATTCAGTATTCAATATAAGTTACAATCATTACTGTACTTTGAAATGTAGGTGTGGATAATGTGATGTCTCAGGCTCATTAGCATATTTGGGGGCATGGTGTAAGATACTTTATGTTGTATTTGTGCCAAAGGGTCAGTGGAAATGTTGTGCGAGTTTAAGTGGTTTATTGTTATGCTGCTGAAAGTTGAGCACGTCTTTTGGCACGGTCAGTTCTGCAAACATTGTAAGAACTGGTGACACTCAAGAGCTACACTGTGAAGCGGTTACTGTGCATTTTCCAGTAGCTTAAGGGAAACTGGTTCACAGAAAGATAAAGTTACATTTTCAAAAACGTATTGTCAACTAGCTGCAAGTTGGTTGTTGAACATTCCACAGTGCTGTAGCTCTGCCACTTTCCACTGCAGATGCGGAAGGCTGACATAGTGGAGTGAGACGCAGACCATGCAAAGACCTGAAATCTGTAGCTTAATCAGAGATTTTAATGGTGATTTCTTTGTTTGTTATGTTAATCAGATTGACACGTGCATCAATTGACTCTTAAGAATTAATGAAATGTTGTATGGCCCTTCAGTATCACATGCACTGATGTCTGCCTTTAACAATGCTGGAGAACTGACATTGCACAAGCTTAGTGTTTGTGAGCAGAATACAACAGATCACATTAACTGGGATAACGTCCCCTCTCATTGGAGACCAATAAGAGCTATCTGAAAGCCAAGCCTCCAATAAGCCATGGCTGTAATGTTCTACCGCTGCTACAGTATGCTGCCAAGTAGCACGTAATGTTACATGTTGTCAACAGAAGAGTCAGTGAAGGCACAGTAGGTTACTGGAATGTATTGCTAGTTCCAGCCAGTTGCATGTAAGTTGTTGTGAATTTTACAATAGCGTACTGACAAATGGTTTCCAATTAAGAAAATACAAATTCACAGCAACAAGTTGCCATTATATTACTGGAAAATGCACAATAAACTCTTTACAGCTGTATTTTCAATTTGATACCAGAGTGCTGAGGCATGCGTTGAAATCGCTAAGCAGTTTATTTCGAAGCAGTGTGCCGATGCTAGTATTGCTTTATCAGAAGCAAGTGAACAATGACGTCTAAAGCTTGGTCTCTTTGAACAACCACCTGATTGGTTTGGTATTGGTAGAAAACAAGAAAGCTACACTGTGTGTGCGCTACGGCGTGTGCAATATCATCTGTAGTAATTTTGCTGTTCTAAATTATCCTGACCAGCACTTGAGTAATTAACATATTTTCAACACAATTGGCTGGAAATGCTCAATGCCTCTGTAAGCTTTGTTTCTCCATCACTCTTACAACATTTGCAGTACAAACAGTGTCAAAGGAGGTGCTCTACTTGAATTGGCATAACCGTCAAACACTTAAACTGCTACAACACTTCCACTGATGGTTGGCACAAATACACATGTATTTGTACCACAGCCCCAAATATGCTAATAAGCCCCACCAGTACATTGCCCCCATTTATCAAAGCGCAGTGATGATCGTACCTCATATTCAATATTATAATATTGCGTAGAAAAATGTCCCATTATACCTACAATGTACCAAATTCTACCATGTGAGTTCATATACTGTATATACCTCTGAAGTGTACCTTTAACTTTTGTAATCACAGGGAACAACACTGTACCCTAACCATACCTTTATTTTTTTGTGCATTAGTACACATTCCAAGCAATAAGTATGAATCTGGTGGTACTGCAGAAACATTGATGCAATCAACCAAAAGGTTGCAAGTTCAAATCCCCAAAGCATTCATGTATACTCTATGTCCAGTGTGCTTGAGTACTGCTAGACTTACGTTGATGTAATGTTTGTGGTGATAATTATTTACTTGATTCTGGGTAGCTTTTAGCAAAGTGCAGGAATGCACCTGGTGGTGTAGTAGGACAGTTCAAGTTGCTAGCAACCAAGCGGTTTGGGATTCAAATCCCAGTTGAGTTCCAAGTGTGGTTAGAGTACACTATTTTTTACACTATTACATTCACGAAAATGGTTCGCTCCTACAGACAGTGAGTCACGTGGCCGTGGCTTGCTATATAAAGTAGGCAGAAAGGCATTGAGGCATATAGTTACTGTTTAATTGAACATTAGAATGGGCTAGACGAGAGACCTAAGCGACTTTGAGCGTGGTATGATCGATGGTGCAAAGCGCGCTGGTTTCAGTATCTCAGAAACGTCCGGCCTCCTGAGCTTTTCATACACGAAAGTGTCTAGAGATTATCGAGAATGGTGCGACAAACAACAAATCCAGTCAGCGCTAGTCCTGTGGATGAAAGCAGCTCGTTGACGAGAGGTTGAAGGAGAATGACAAGAGTCGTGCAAGCTAACAGTCGGGCCACAAACAGGCAAACAATGAAGCAGTATATCAGTGGTGTGCAGAACCACATCTCGGAACGTACAACTTGTCAGTCCTTGTCACAGATGGGCTATTTCAGCAGACGACCACTGTCACGCCCTAGCCTTAGTATTTTGTGTTTTCTTTAATATTTTGGTCAGGCCAGGGTGTGACATGGGTATTTATGTGGTGTGTTTTGTCTAGGTTTTTTTTTGTAGGTTATGGGATTGTGGTTTAGTGAAGTAGTCTAGGTAAGTCTATGGTTGCCTAGGGTGGTTCTCAGGTGTTTATCATTGTCTCTGATTGGGAACCATATTTAGGCAGCCATATTCTTTGAGTGTTTTGTGGGTGATTGTTCCTGTCTCTGTGTTTGTTGCACCAGATAGGGCTTTCGGTTTTTCACGTTTCTTGTTTTTTTGTATATTGTTCATTTATCATCTTCATTAAAGATGTATAAAGATAACCACGCTGCGTTTTGGTCCTCCTCTCCTTCGACAGAAGAAAACCGAAACAGAATCACCCACCAAAACAGGACCAAGCGGCGTGGTGACAGGCAGCGGCAGCAGGAGCAGCGCAAGGACGAATGAACATGTGATGATGTGTTGGACGGCAAGGGTTGCTACACTTGGGAGGAGATCCTGGCTGGAAGAGATCGCCTCCCATGGGAACAGGTGGAGGCACTTAGAAGAGCAGAGGCAGCCGGAGAGAGGAGCTGGCGATACGAGGGAACACGGTTGGCAAGGAAGCCCGAGAGTCAGCCCCCAAAATTTCTTGGGGGGGTGCACACAGGGAGTATGGCAAAGCCAGGTAGGAGACCTGCACCAACTTCCTGTGCTTACCCGGGGGGCTGTAGAGACCGGTTAGGCACTGTGTTATGCTGTGGAGCGCACGGTGTCTCCAGTGCGGGTGCATATCCCGTTGCGGTACATACCAGCTCCTCGTATCGGTCGGGCTAGAGTGGGCATCGAGCCAAGTGTCATGAAGCCGGCGCTACGCACCTGGTCTCCAGTGCGTCTCCTTGGGCCGGCTTACATGGCAACAGCCTTGCGCACGGTGTCCCCGGTTTGCCTGCATAGCCTGCCAGTGCGGCGAGGTGGAATAACCCACACTGGCAGGGCGACCGGGAGCATTCAACCAGGTAAGGTTGGGCAGGCTCGGTGCTCAAGAGCTCCAGTGCGCCTGCACGGTCCGGTCTATCCATTACCACCTCCACGCACCAGCCCTCCGGTGGCAGCTCCCCGCACCAGGCTTCCCGTGCGTGTCCTCGGCCCAGTACCACCAGTGCCAGCACCACGCACCAGGCCTACAGTGCGCTTCGCCTGTCCAGCGCTGCCAGAGCCTTCCTCCTCTCCAGCGCTGCCGGAGTCTCCCGCTTGTCCAGCGCTGCCGGAGTCTCCCGCCTGTCCGGCGCTGCCAGAGTCTCCCACCTGCCCGGCGCTGCCAGAGTCTCCCGCCTGTCATGAGTCGCCAGAGTCTCCCGCCTGTCATGAGCCGCCAGAGTCTCCCGCCTGTCATGTGCCGCCAGAGTCTCCCGTCTGTCATGTGCCGCCAGAGTCTCCCGTCTGTCATGAGCCGCCAGAGTCTCCCGTCTGTCATGAGCCGCCAGAGTCTCCCGTCTGTCATGAGCCGCCAGAGTCTCCCGTCTGTCATGAGCCGCCAGAGTCTCCCGTCTGTCATGAGCCGCCAGAGTCTCCCGTCTGTCATGAGCCGCCAGAGTCTCCCGTCTGTCATGAGCCGCCAGAGTCGCCAGTCAGCATGGAGCAGCCAGAGTCGCCAGTCAGCATGGAGCAGCCAGAGTCGCCAGTCAGCAAGGAGCAGCCAGAGTCGCCAGTCAGCATGGAGCAGCCAGAGCAGCCAGTCTGCCAGGACCCGCCAGTGCCGCCAGTCTGCCAGGATCCGCCAGAGCCGCCAGTCTGCCAGGATCCGCCAGAGCAGCCAGTCAGCCAGGATCCGCCATTCAGCCAGGATCCGCCATTCAGCCAGGATCCGCCAGTCAGCCAGGATCTGCCAGAGCCGCCAGTCAACCAGGATCAGCCAGAGCCACCAGTCAACCAGGATCAGCCAGAGCCGTCAACCTGCCTAAGCTTCCTCTCAGTCCTGAGCTTCCTCTCAGTCCTGAGCTACCCCTCAGTCTTGAGCTACCCCTCAGTCTTTAGCTACCCCTCAGTCCCGAGCTACCCCTCAGTCCCGAGCTACCCCTCAGTCCCGAGCTATCCCTCAGTCCCGAGCTACCTCAGTCCCGAGCTGTCCCTCAGTCCAGAGCTGCCCCTCAGTCCAGTGGGGCCCTTTGTTAGGGTTACTAGGCCAAGGTCGGCGGCGAGGGTCGCCAATCTAAGGACGCGGCGTAAGCGGTCTAAGACTATGTTGGAGTGGGGTCCACGTCCCGCGCCAGAGCCGCCCACCCAGACCCTCCCCCATGGGTTTAGGTGTGCGGCCGGGAGTCCGCACCTTTGGGGGGGGGGGGGGGGGGTACTGTCACGCCCTGGCCTTAGTATTTTGTGTTTTCTTTATTATTTTGGTCAGGCCAGGGTGTGACATGGGTATTTATGTGGTGTGTTTTTTCTAGGGTTTTTTTGTAGGTTATGGGCTTGTGGTTTAGTGAAGTAGTCTAGGTAAGTCTATGGTTGCCTAGAGTGGTTCTCAATCAGAGGCAGGTGTTTATCGTTGTCTCTGATTGGGAACCATATTTAGGCAGCCATATTCTTTGAGTGTTTCGTGGGTCTCTGGGTCTCTTGAGTGTTCCTGTCTCTGTGTTTGTTGCACCAGATAGGGCTGTTTCGGTTTTTCACGGTTCTTGTTTTTTTTTTATATTGTTCATTTATCATCTTCATTAAAGATGTATAAAGATAACCACGCTGCGTTTTGGTCCTCCTCTCCTTCGACAGAAGAAAACCGTAACAACCACACCGGTTTGCACTCCTATCAGCTAAAAACAAGAATGAGCTGCTCCAGTGGGCACGAGATCACCAAAACTGGAGGACTGGAAAAACATAGCCTGGTCCGACGAATCCCACTTCCTGTTGCGTCATGCTGATGGCAGAGTCAGGATTTGATGTAAGCAGCATGAGTCAATGGCCCCATCAGGCTAGGTGTCAACGGTACAGGCTGGTGGTGTAATGGTGTAGGGATTTTTTTCCTGGCACACGTTAGGTCCCTTGATACCAATTGAGCAATGTTCCAATGCCCCAAAGAATTACGACTGTTCTGGAGGCAAAGAGGTCCGACCCAGTACTGGATGGGTGTACCTAATAAACTGTCCACTGAGTGTATGTATGTATAGTCAATCTGCATTATGTCCACATAACTGGTGGCGCAGCAGGCACTTCAGCTACCTAGCAACCAAGAGATTGTGAGTTTAAATCCCAAGAAAGGTTCAGTCCCAAGTTATCATGGGGATATTGACACAATGTTCTGAAAACATTCTAGGGGATTAACTGGGAATTTGATAAAAACTTGCAAGGAACCATCTGTTTAAGCTGAAGTAATATCAATGATGCATTTTAAAGTAAAATATTCTCAATGACATTAGACATTTGGGTTTTCACGTGGTCAAATGTTGTCACGTGTAGTTTCATCGTACCATGTTAACATTTTACACACGCAAACACGCACACACATACTAGACAGGTATAATCACGTCACAAACAGTTGCCTAAGAACTGTTGTCGTGCAGTAGAAGGTTTACTGTAGTAAGCAATAGTGATGAATTTCATTGGGAAAAGATTCAACATAATATCATAAGTATAATATACAAACCTGCTTATATACAGATTATGATGCATCTCAGATTAATCCAGCAGATTGATTCAACCTACTCAAACAGTATAATTTAATGCTGTTGAATTGAATGTGAATTCCATGACATTTACCTCTATTGACCTTTTTTGGATCATTCTTTATAGGCCTAATCAATTGCAATAACACTTTGCCATTCCGTCACAGAAACACAACACTGAACATTCATTTTTTTCACAACATACAGTAGAATGAATAACCTCGAAGACGACCTATAAGATATTGATAAGAGAAAACCAATAACGTCTACTAGTCACAGGTCATTTCTCATAGTTTACTATTTCTTCAACCAATATTTCAACATTTGAGATCCCTGTAGTCAAGTAGTAAAACCCCTTCATTGGACAGGCAGGCACACATAGTGCTCTTGAAAACAGAAAATCAATCCTAAAATGGTTTCTTTATATTCTTTCAGGGTGCGTTTAGGTTACATTATAGCTCATCATATTTTCAGATTGACAGGGAGGGGAAGCGCAACTAGGTCTTTAGTCTCTTAATACTCTGGCACTAAAACTCCAGCCTACTGATTGATGCTATGAACCTACGGTGAATGGTTCTCAGGAACCTGGACATTTAAATCGAGGCCTTGGGATTCTGAGCTCTAGTCAATCTATTGTTGGGTTTGACTTTATATATATATATATATATATATATATATATATATATATTTTTTTTTAAGGGGTTTGACTTGATGGGTTTGCATTGATCGGCTCTAGACAATCCATTGAGGGGGTTTTGACTGATGTTTGGCTATTTTTCTCCTTAATTGTTAAAAGAGAAAAGCATAGTGGCTTGACAGTGAAGCGATTGCTTTCATTTCGGTCAGTACAAAGTAATTTGAAATACACACATTCGAGACTGGAAATTCAAATTGCTGTTAGCCTGGGCATTGGGCAGTAGTACACTTGATAGATTTCAAGCTACTGTAAGAGGTATAATCCAGCCAGAATGTGATGTCATCTTATCCTGCTCTCTCTTTCTGCAGGGGAACTATTGATCTCGGTATAAAGCCCTGTTTATACATGGTCCTAACATGTGTCGTTTGTCCTGATCTTGCATACATTTATATTGTGCCCACATTTTTAGACAGGTGTAGGTATTCAAAAGACATATTTTGATTTGATTTTGATCAGATCTTCCTGCCCACAACTAAAGGTAGTCAGGCACACAAGTGTGGACGGATCTGGACAGTGAAACCATTTAAATCATCATTATTCCACCCTGTAAAATCCTTGACAGTTTGCACTATTGTTCATTAATTATGTGTGAAATAATTGACTTGCGGCATCAATATGTGTGATAATAAATATTATTTTGAAAGAATATATGTCAAATAACTTGCATACAGGGAGGGACCAGCAAATCTGGTCACATTGAGGACACATCAGACATATAAGAAACACATTTTAATACAATGTGTAGACATGTCTGAAAATGTGTGCACAATCAGAATCTGGACAAGATCAGGACACAGGACACATAATAGAACCAGGTATAAATAAGGCCCTAAAAGACCACAACATCCTATAAAAGCATTGCAGGAAAGCAGCCAGGACATGCATACGAATATCCTAAAGTGGTTATGGTGCACAATGCTTTTAAAGGGATGCATTTCTCAAAGTCAGGATTCAGAGACAGTAAAGTAACCTGAGACAGGGAGGGAAAATTACTGGCCCGGCACAATGCGCCCTGGGAGTGTCCGGTGTCCATCTTAGACTGGAGCCACTGCTAGTGTATTGTATGCACACAATGGTGGTGGGAGGAAAAAGGCTGAGATACTGTAATTATCAAATCCCAGTGTGGCTTCATCATCATACTGTGTGGGGATTTAGCTGAAATAGGTTCTGTGGATGCTTTGAAGATGGAGCACCTGTTGAAATATTTTGAGAGCTATTGAGAATGTGCGTATAAACTCAAGAATTTGCTTATATTCATCTCTAACACATTTAAATTATGGCAGCCACCTGTTCAGTCTTAAGAATTAAGCATGCTTCACTCACATTATACAGTTGACAAGTAGGCTATGCCTAATTAGGATCTCCACTCAATTTCTCTAACACAAGTTAAATGCATAATTACATTAACTCAGTATAAAATGGCAGGACATAAGGAACTCTTGGTATGTTTGTTTTCCTCTGGTTTCTTTTCACCCCAGAGACTCCCAATTGGAGATTTTGAATGTCAGTTATTTCACTTCTACACCTTGTTATCTTTGACAAGATTTTGTCATTCAAGATAGGTAAAGGACACACTGAGGGCAAAACAAATTGTTTGAAAAATGTCCTTGTTTAGTTGAGAAATACCTTGACGTTTTCTTTTCAGTCTCCTATTATTCCATCAGAAAATATGGCTTTAGCCTAAGTAAGCTATCAACAGATACACGTATAGCCTACGATATCCGACGATTCTTACCTGTGAAACACCAATCACACAGTTGAGTTTCATATAAATATTTATTGCAGAGGAGGTATTTTTTATGTACATGCTATCACAATATAACACAATATAAATCTACCAAATATTCCCATATACGGATGCTATACGCTTGTCATAGAGCAATAAGTATAACAAGCACATAATACAGTGGGTAATGGTACAGTATCACTCACTAAACAACTTGTAACAGTCCATAAAAGATACCGTTTTTTTTTTTTGTTCTATCAAGGGCAGTGAAACATTGGTCCTACGAATTTCTTGATATCATGCAGAAGCCACGAGAGCAATAGTTACAACGTTACAGCACTGAGTAGTAGTAGTAGTAGTGTTTCCCAATCAGTGACTTGGTTTGGTCACAAGAGAAGTCAGGTTAAATCAAACAAGCTTGCGAATGGAAATCGCCCATGGTTAAAAAGTAAAATCATGAGATCGAAGAATAGTAACAGGACACAATATTCATGTTGAAAAGGTTACAGGTAACAATGGGTCTTTAGTCATCATTATGTTCAAGAAGCGAAGTATGTAGGACGTACTATACATACAATGACCATTTCCAGAGAGACTGACAAAATAGACACAGATTGATACACTTTTGTTACAAATCCATGAGCTGATTCGACTGCCACAAGGTACTGATACACATATCATTGAAGGTTCTGTGTATCTAATGTGACTGTTAAGACCTGTGTGATGTTAATTTTTGTTATTGGTACTTAACAGCACTTTCACGCCATTTGAGAGGTATGAAGACACCCAATTATGAATGGTATAAAACATATATTTTTTAGCTTCGAGAGTTGTTTGTAGTGATCTTACAGTGGCTGAAATGACCAGGTATCATATGCTCAAGAGCCAATGGGTTCATCTTATCAGTGTTTGAGGGGATACTGTTGGCTAGGGGCAGGCTAGGTCCCTGGGATTGTCTGAAGTTGACATTTAAGAGCAGATATCACAATGTATGTGATGGTTGATACGTCTAGTTCATAAATATCATCGAGGTCCATCAAACCATTACAATCAAACTAGGCAGGGTGACATTTCCTTTCAGACACTATTCCAGCTGCCCATTAAGCAAAGCCTGTGACAAATCTCAATCTCATGCTCTAAGGCTGATAGTCTGGGTTTGACATATTTCAGACATGGCCCCATGAGGTCAGTGGTAGATATAATTCTCTGTAGAGGGAGACAGAAAGAAGACGTAACATCTAAATCATGTTTTATAGAGTCTGGATGTGGAGTGGATATATTATGATATACTGTACCTGTTTGGTTGTTAAACAAAATCAAGTGAAATATTATAAAGAGATCATAAAAGCATAAAAAATATTGTTTGAGAATTATTTTGTTTTGAAAACAAGTTAAATCTAATTGTTTGAGTGTTAAGTTACTAAGCAAAAATAAGATAATGTAATAATTTGAATGAAGCCGAAATTTGATTACCTAATCACATGATCACATGTACAGGCATCATACCCTACAGTAATCCATGCCAACTGTAACAAACAACTATGATAGCTGTACAGGAATCATTACCAATGACAACATTCAACTCAGTCCAAAATTCCATCTAATTTATGAGTACACTGTTACATTATTGTTATATTGATGTATTATTCCCATTACATTACCTTTCATCAGATGTCGCTAAGAACCAGAATGGTTAATAAACTACAATAAATTATTATTGTGATGTAGCTATTTTGTAACTCAGATATTCCTCTAAACGTTCATCTTTAATTGATGCTTGAAAGCAAAATTATTTTTTTGCTTGCTCAAAGAATTGAAGCTTTTGGAAACGTTAGACATAAAGTGTGAATAAGGAATAATACTTTTGAATATGAATAATGAAAACCTGGTGTGAATTTATTCTGCCAAGAATTTGTAGAGACAGTGTTAAGCAAAAGTCCTAAGACAATAAAACGAGCATTATACTTTAAACACTAGAAATATACTGTATGTATAAAAATGCTAAAACGATCACAAACACAGGTATATGTTCTATCCAGAAAGAGGAACAATTCGACACACATTAATGCCATAATGCCTCTCCCCATTGTATCATTTCAACTCTCAATGTGCTTTTGGGAATGCAAAAGCTTAAAAGGATGAGCTAATGCTTTTCTAAAAGTGGAAAAAAAAACATGCTGAAGTATTAATAACATAAATTCATTATTATTTGCTTCAGTTGACAAACCGTTTGGATCCCACCCCTCTCGTTACCTCACTGTGCATGCTGTTCATATAATACACCTTCACAGAACAATCCCTGTTCCACTCAGGACTTTACACAGACTGAAAGAAGACAGTTCTATTTAGTTAGGCACATACAGTAAAACATTTCTGCAGACTTGGAAGCATTAGACATTGCTGAGAACTAAAGGAAATCTAAAAACTCAGCAATTTAAACATGGATGTACATGTGGTGGCTTGTAGAACCGTGAGGCTGAATAAAGTATGTGATGAAAAACATTTTCCCTAAGGTTTTCGCCTAAAGTGCTATAACCTGATTTCCTCACTAGCAGCGCCTTGTTCTGGGCACACAAAAGTTATTAAGTTGTTTGTCATGACACGATTCTTGTGAGTTCTTCCACTATTTTGTTAAAGATGTTCCCTATATCTTTGGCATTCTATTATTTGTTCAACAAGCCACTCTGACTTTAAACATAGACATGGTAGTTCATGCTCAACAACTAGTACATTTCAGTTAATAAAACCTGCAGGAGAACATCTATTTACATAATATCGATTAACCTTGTTTTCTAAGTGTGCCATGTTAGTGTGTGGAGGGCTTTTTATGACCGATTAAAAGAAGACACGTGTTTTTTTTAAATGCAAATGTCCACTGAAATGTCCACTCATAAAGAATATGAGAAATGTCTATTCAACATTGCCCATAAAGGGAATTGGAAGTTGCATAATTGTACGACTAAGATTTATCATTCAGAATACTCTGTAAGAATCTGGAATGCTTAATATGATTTTGTTGCTTTGTTTTCGTAAGTTTATACATTTTCACACAAGAAAAGACAAAACAGGGGAAAATATTGGAAAGGAAGGCAACTTGTGCAACTTGATATTTTCGTCGAAGTCACCATATTCATAGTAAAAGTCTATATTTGAGGAATCTAAAGTGGAAAACAATGTATACAACAACAACTACATTTCCAGTTGTCCATAAATGTTGATTTATGTCAGGCCTTTTTCCCTGCAGTACTGTCGTCAAAGTCCCAAGGACATACATCAGCCTTTTTCCCGCCACTTACAACCCCCCCTTTGGGATTTGGATTACTCTGTTTCGCTGCAGAAGTACCCTTGTCTGTTCCTTTTTTCTCTGATGCATCCTCATAATCCCACGGACAGACTTCAACCGGCTTCCCTTTAACTGCTCCAACATTTGCACTTTTCCGTTTTTCTACCATTGGCACTTCCTGACTACTCTCTACGTCCCAAGGGCACACCTCCGTCATTTTGGATTGGCTCATATGTTTCTCTGTGGATTTACTTTTGTCCTTGGCTTTCGCTCTAAAGTTGTCATCGTCAGTGTATTGTGCCTTCTCTTTCTCCTTCTCAAAAGTTCTTGTGAAAGGTGTGCCCTTCTTTTTGAAGGGGAATTCCTTTGTTTTGGAAACTGTAGTAGGACTAGGAGTTTTCTCAGAATTCGCTGGGGTGTCATAATCCCAGGGACAGACGTCAACCTTTGTAACCGGCTGGAGGAAAGAGCTGCCTGGTAATTTGCAGAGTGGTTCTGACAGAGCACCTTTCCCTTTGCTCTCCACTAGAGTAGTGCACTTGTTGTGCCGAGTCTTGTCAGGTGAACAAGCTACCTCAGCTATCTTGACAGGCTCCTCTTCAAAGACCCAAGGGCATACGTCAACCTTCTTTTTAGAGCTCTCTGCTGCAGGTGGAGGCTGGCTAGACTGGATATTCTTAGCAGGTTGAGGAACCTGACTGGATGATTGCGGCTTGGATCCCTCCACTGGGGCTTTGCTCTCAACTCCATCCTCCCAAGGGCATATGTCTGCTCGCTGGATGTCTTTAGAATGCCGGGAGCTTGTGGAGGACTGGTCACTACCTTTCTGCTTTTGCTGTTGGGGCTTGACCCCCTTGGTTCCATTTCCATGGACTGTGGTCGTTTCCTCGGGTGCTATGGAGACATGCTTCTGGACCTTGTTCTCAGAAGGTGTTGGCAGGTCCTCTACTTCCCAAGGACACACCTCTGTGAGGTCTTGTATTTCCTTGGCCTTCGATGGGTCGGAGCAGATGGATGGCTGGCTGCCACTCACCTGCTGCTTCATGATCCCAGTTTTCGCTGCAGTCTGCTTGTACTCCACTGACTGGCTACCTATCATGTGAGGATAGCAATCGTCTTCTGATTCTGGACTTCCCTTGGTTTCTTTAGTGTTCTGTTGGAACTTCTTGCTGCTGTCTTCAACAGTCTGTGTCTTCCCTCCTGTCAAGCCCAAGGTCTTCTCTTTGGCGCTGGCGATGACGCTCAGTGACTTCTGTAGCATGGACGTTCTTGGGTGGATGGGCTTCTTGTCTTGTGTCAGGTTATGAGCACTGGCCGACTTACAGACCAAGGGAACGTTCTCAGTCAATTCGCTCACAGCATCTATCTTCTCATTAGACTTCTTCTTGACCAGCTTTTTGCCCATCAGGGTGTCCATAAGGGATCCTTCAGTGGTCATAACCTCCATCTTGTCAGTAGCAGAGCTGCTGGAGTCCTCGCTCTGGTCGCGGACATGGTCGTAGCTACTGTGCGACTTCTTCAGGGTGAAGACCTTGCTCTTCAAGGACTCCTCTTTGGCAGGCTTCCCCGGATGAGAGGGGTCGAAGGGGTTCTTCCTCAAGACGCAGATGCTGTTGCGATTGCTCCCATGATCGACCCCTTCCTTGTCTTCACGGCTGCACTGCCGGTGTACTGTCTCTGGGATCTCCGTAATGCGTCTCATCAAGGAACGACCCAGTCCCTTCTTGGAGCTGCGCTTCTTCTGTAGGTGAGGGTTGTTGGCCAACATCTTCTTCCTCTTGTAGATCTCCAACTGGGAGTACAGTTTCTTCAACTCCTCCTGGACATTTATGGAAAACACAAAATGACAAGAATAAGACAAAAAAATAGAGCTATTAAAATGAATTAATATGACTAAAAGTGATCTGGGCCCGGTTTCCCGATAGCGTTGCAGTGTTTTAAGTGTTTTAACGATGCATCAATTGAATACAGAACATGCACATTTGAATTTGAAACATGAACAGTGCTTAAACTACGGACAGTGCTTCAACGATGTACTACAGGGTATAACATGCTCTTTGACATAAATAAAAAACTGGTTTTGGACAGTATTAAAGATGCAATAGGCAGAAATCGCTCCGCCATTTCCTGGTTGCTAAAATTGTAATAGTTAATCTAATTTCAGTGTGAAAAAAACAAGCAGTCATTGTATGGAGAATCATTATACCATCTAAACGGCTGTGAAACATATTTTCCATAACCATTTTTTCCCCAGCTGTTTAAAGTTGGTGTACAAAACCGAAAGATGCAAAAATTCAACCTAAGCATGGGTAGCATAGAAATGGCGCGCATATAATAGATATACCGCTTCTTAGACTTGGTTTCAATGCGAATGACAGATCTATAACTCAACTTCTATGTGCATTTGGTCGGGCCGCCAAAAAAGGTTACATATTGCCGCTTTAAATAAGGAAACTGGAGTGTGCTTTATTGTTAGGTCTTTGAGCATTGGTCTTGAATTTAATGTATTGACTGCTCTCTCAAGCAGGATTTTAGGAGATCTTATCTCTCACTCTGATAAATAGACTTGGACAATGTGCTCAAGTCTTTGGCAAGAAAATTCTTCAACTCTAATAAACAAACGGAAACCTCTGCTCCCGCTGATACGTTTTCCCCAAAGACTGTTGCTAGACATTACATCTGCAAAATCTTTATTTTTGCCACAGTCAAAGGACAAGGATTCAAAACGTACTGTATCAACAAGGTTATGCAATTGAATGAGAGAATTTATTTTAAAAAATGGAAAGGGAAAGTTGCTCACCCGGATGTCCTCCGGATCCAGACTGTGTTCGCTCCAGGCTGATGTTATGCTGCTGTTGAGGTAAGATCCAGAGCGACCCATGTCCAATTCATCCTCATAGGCCTCAGAGGCAATATCATCTCTCATGTGAGTACCATGAAGCAGAAACTGTAGTCGACAAAAGAGAGTGCAATGACTTAGTTTGATTTGGTTTCGATGTATAATAGCAAAGCAATGCTATGCTCAGAATGAGAGGTTTACCTTGGGGACAATCATTAGCCCCAGAGTGACAGTTACAGTCAGGTGGGTGTGAGCAAACCATAGTAGCAGCATCCAGTCTGGGTGGAGCTCAGGTGCAAGAGTAAACCTGTACAGAGAGAAAGAGAGAAAGAGAGAGAGAGAAAGAGAACAAGAAAGACAGAAACAGAGAGAGAAATAGAGAGAAAGAGAGAGAAATGTAGAAATAGAGAGCAAGAGAAAGAGAGAAAGAGAGAAAGAGAACAAGAGCGAAACAGAGAGAGAAAGAGAGAGAAAGAGAGAGAAGTGTAGAAATAGAGAGCAAGAGAAAGAGAGCGAGAGAAAGTGAAATAGCAAGAGAGAACGAGAGAAAGAATGAGAGAGAGAGAAAGATAACGAAAAAGAAGGAGAAAGAGAAAAAGAGTGCGAGAAAGAGAAATAGCGAGAGAGAATGATAGACAGGGAGAGAGAATGAGAGAGAGAGAAAGATAAAGAGAGGGTGAATTAGTAAGTGAGAGAGAGAGAACGACACAGAGAGAGAGAGAGAGAGAGAGAGAGAGAGGAAAAGAGAGAGATGGCAAGCAAAAAAAAGTTTTTTTAATTTAGTGTGAAAATGTAGAAAAACACAACTGTAATAAAAAAACACATTACAAGACATACAGTAGGACCCGGTTCTATATTTAGCAGAGGTTGTGTTGGGTTACAGATGAGATTCCCATTTGAATAATGCTATGCAGAGTCATTAATCATAGAGCTCATTGAGAAATCCACAGAGGGCTGGCATCTGCCTCACTGACAGTTTGCAGAGAAGAAATTGGGCCTGTTAGCTACAGTACACAATGTCACCGTTAGCATGTTTTTATTCAATAGCTGATCTATACATGTAATATTTAATAGATTGTGGCAGGCAGTGTTATTTCTTTCTAACTGTAAACCTAACACGTAACCAAAAATTAATTGGCAGGAACATTATAGCGTGACAGACAAAACTGCTGATTCTAAGCATCACACTAAACACATAATGCATGTTGCAGAATTTAAGTGAATGACAGTGGTTTTTGTGTACTGTATCAATAAGAAATGTATTTTTGCGCTGCAGCAAACCTCTCAGACGCAGGCAGTGTGAGAGACATAGACAGGATAGAAGATGTTCATTTTAAACCAAACTCTGTCTGGGCGTGAACATATTTCATTTCACTGCTTGGAGTGGTTTATCCATGCTGATTACTGCCTCAGTAATCCATTTCCCATCAGGGAGATTGTCTTCACCTTGGATTGTTACAGTATAGGACACTGATTCGCTCTGATTTAGAAGAAGCAGCTTGATAACTTCCCACTGGGCACACACTGGTTGAATCAACGTTGTTTCCATGAAATTTCAATGAAACGACGTGGAACCAACATTGAATAGAGCTTGAGTTTATGTCTGTGCCCAGTGGGTTCCTTGCTGAACTGTATTAAAAAAGTCACTTTGAGGCAGCAACAACATTGATTATACATCCACTGCACATCTATTTTCGACTGACGATCAAGGAGAAAACATACTAACAGTTTCCAGAGTGAACAAAATGTAATTGTGGAATAGTGCTTTAATTACAGTAGCTACAGTGTTGTAATTCAGCTTGGTCTCATTAGTACATAGTACATGTAAATCCGGGATACTGAAATGAGTATGATACTGTATGTTAAATTTGGTATGGTTACATAAGACAGAAGGTTACTACTTAAGGCAAAAACTAAAACTAAAACTTTTAAACTACTTAGCATGTTAGAAAATCCTTCCATTTCCCCTAACCTTAACCCTTTTAGCTAACCTTCACCTACCCCTAGTCTTAAACATTTAACCAAACTCCTAACCTGAACCCTAATCCCTAACCTAGCTAGCCCGCTAGCTAACATTAGCATTAGCCGCCTAGCTAACGTTAGCGTTAGCCACCTAGCTAACATTAGCCACAACAAATTTGAATTCGTAACGTTTTTCAAATTTGTAACATATGGTACATTTAGCAAAGTAGTAATGTATTGTACATTTAGCAAATTCGTAACATATCATACGAATGGATGAATGGATATCCACAAGTTAATACAAATCATACAAATCATACCAAATGTAACATATCATACTAAATGGAGTGTCTCGGAATAATAGAATAATACCAAATGCTCTGAGACCAGGTAGAGTGATTAGGAGGCATGTCCTGTCACACAGTAATTTAACCACTTGAAAGCCTACATCCCAGTAAATGGCATCCAGCAGGCTCATTAATTGGCAGGAGTTAGTGAATGGTTATTTCATGTACAGTTAAAGTAGTGGTAGCTAAAAACCATGAGGGGAGGCTAAGGCTAAGGTCTAGAGAGAATGGGTGGTACATTTTGGTGGTACATTTTCAAGAGTGTTTCCCAAAACACCTCATTAAGAAAACATTCAATAAAATCATCGGTAGAGTTTAGAGTAAATTTGTGGATTATGAAATAATCACAAATAATGATCTGAACACTTAGAACAGAGAGTTCGCTAATTGCCCCTACAGATGCTACAGGACGTCTCCTTGACTTAACTGGTCACAGTGGGACCACATGCAGGTTCTATGAGTAACAGCCATAGATTGTGTTAGCTCTAACAAGCGCATGCGATACTCCCTGGTGACAAGCTCTCAGCATTTCCCAAACAGACAAGACACATTTTTGCATTTACGTTGGGCCTCGTCTTGCTTTTAGCTGCTGAAACCATCCCAACGCCATAACAGAAGTCGAACGCCGCCATAAACATTCAAATTTCCAGCTACTACAGGTAGCCTAGCTCTTAGAGTGTTGGGCCAGCAACTGAAAGGTCACTAGTTTAAATCCTTGAGCTGACAAGGTGAAAAATATGTTGATGTGCCCTTGAGCAATGCACTTAACCCTAATTGTTTCAGGGTTGCCGTTGATAATGGCTGACATTGACCCCACTCTCCAAGGGTGTCTCAGGGGGAGTTTGGATATGCAAAAAACACATTTCCACAGGACAACTATAACAGACCGATTAAAAGGTAAAACGTCCACGCCTTCCCATCCTATCTGTAATTTCTGTTAACGTCTAACTGAAATGATGCTGCCAATAGCTCTGATTATCTATGGTGTGTCAAAACATAAATCATGTTGACGTGCCTAATGACTGAATAATCTGAGGTAGCTGAGCTCTCAATAAGTAGGATTCCAACTGGGAATGGGTTTGGTGGTGTCAGCTGAAACGGTGCAACATCTAATTTAGGATGTCTAGTACTTGATACATAGGCTACACGGAAAGCAGAGGGCATATTCAACAAAACTCCCCTTTGAAACGCATCGAGATACTAAACTTGTGGCACATTGAATATCGTGGCAAATTGGTGGAAAGCAATAGGCAAGCCAACAGTAAGTGACAAGAAAGTGTCCGATTATTTACATATAAAACATATTAAAGTCCATGATGTGTAATATTCAATGCATATACTTATCTCTAAATATAGCTAAATATTACAAAAATATATACACATCCATACTGTCATATCTCTCCCCTCCACAGGTTGGGATCTTTACCTAATAACATGGAAGATGGCAGACAGGACGAGCTCGTTGTGGAGGGCGATGGCCATGTAACGGGGCTCGTGGAAGGCTGACGGCACCGTCCTCACAGTGTAACACAGATACACTCCCCACAGCAGGAACAGGAACTCCGCTGTGTGACAAACATGAAGAAGGACATAGAGAACTTCAACCCAATGGGAGCTACATAGCTACTGTAGGAAAGGCATTAAAGTGTAAATCGGCAGTAGCAATAATAACAAAGCCCGCTCCCCGCTCCTGTTTCGGTAAAAAGCGGAGTTATGGAGCTGGAGAAATGTAACCACAGTCAAATTCATAGATAGAGCTGTGGATGTGAGGACTGACATCCATGATATGAAAATTAAAGTTTTTGCATTTTTGGACTTTTTTTATATAGTGTTTGTTTATATGTACTTTGTTTACAGACATTGGAGCGAAACAAGCTTATAATTTGAGCTCTGATGGGATACGACAGTTAACTAAACTCATGAGACATTGATAAGGTATATTCTTCAAAATGTAGCAACTGCTGATTGTCCCTTTAAAAATAGATAGATTGAATACTTGATATATACCCAGGGGGAAAGACATTAGAGTAACAACAAGCAATACATACAAAGCCTGTGCATCATGCTTGGAATGCAAAGGAATGGGAGGTTTCACCCTTAAATGCTCCCCTCCTCACCTTAGCAGTATAACTATCAACATCGACCACCCATGCACTCCACAGATGACTGATTTCATGGACTCAGGGCAACATAGATTGTCTAACACTGGCATGTTGAAAAATGACATGTTCAATAAATGTAATGAAAATGCAAACCTGCTCCTACTGGCTGTATTCTCTAGACACTCCATGACTTGTCCAAGGTTTTATAAATCTTCCCCAACCCCCCTTGTTTTCTGGGTGTAGCTTAGCCGGCTTGACAGCAATAAACGTCTGCCGTTTCCATGAATAGTTGTCACGATTATTTTAACATTCACGTTGCTTGTCTGCATGAATGGAAGTGCTCCAAGGTCTGACAGAGGCCTACAGTATGTGCCTTACACAGCAGGATAAACACTATTGAGTGCCATAGCTCACTCAAAATGCCATTTGTTATGTTTATCTAAGGACTAAGATCCATCAAGAGCTCTGACAGGCTGTAATCTACCATTGCCCTGAGTAGATATTTAGGTCTACATCAATAAACAACAACACAAAATGGCCGCCCTGTGTGTCCTACTGTATAGTTGAGTCGTTCCGCGGAAATGGGTAGCGTAACTCACCTTATTTGAACATTCTGTCATAACGAGCACATGTTCAACTTAATAAGTCAAATAAAACAATGACTATAGTAAGTGTCTAATAAGTGCCAAATAAAGTCACAGGGTTGACCGTAACAGGGTTGATGATTTAATCTTAAATCTGCCGTGAATCCCCTTGTTATAGAGGGAATGCAAGCTTGTTGTGTGCAACAGGGAGGGGCAATTGAATGTACAGCTTCACAAACAAATGTATGTGTTAAAACATTTCTAGTCTGTCGATCTATGGGTAACAGGGTTGATGTGTTATGCTCGGCCCACTCAGTTTTTCACCACAAAAGACAAGAAAATGTCCATAAAAGAGTTGAATCAGCTCACCTGCTTTTAGATTATGCTTTGACTATTACAGTGTCTTCATAAAGCATTCCCACCCCTTAACTTTTTCCACATTTTGTTATGTTACAAGGTGAGATTAAAATGGATTGAATTGTCTTATTTTTTTGTCTACAATATACATAAAGTACTCTCTAATGTCAAAGTGGAAGAAAATTTTGAACATTTGTAAAAAAAAAAATATATATATATATATATACATATACACTACCGTTCAAAAGTTTGGGGTCACTTAGAAATGTCCTTGTTTTTGAAAGAAAAGCTTATTTTTTTGTCCATTAAAAAAACATAAAATTGATCAGAAATACAGTGTAGACATTGTTAAAGCTGTAAATGACTATTGTAGCTGGAAACGGCTGATTTTTAATGGAATATCTACATCTGCGTACAGAGGCCCATTATCAGCAACCATCACTCCTGTGTTCCAATGGCACGTTGTGTTAGCTAATCCAAGTTTATCATTTAAAAAGGCTAATTGATCATTAGAAAACTATTTTGCAATTATGTTAGCACAGCTGAAAACTGTTGTCCTGATTAAAGAAGCAATACAACTGGCCTTCTTTCGACTAGTTGAGTATCTAGAGCATCAGCATTTGTGGGTTCGATTACAGGCTCAAAATGGACAGAAACAAAGAACTTTCTTTTGAAACTCGTCAGTCTATTCTTGTTCTGAGAAATTAAGGCTATTCCATGCGAGAAATTACCAAGAAACGGAAGAGCTCATACAACTCTGTGTACTACTCCCTTCACAGAACAAACTGTCTCTAACTAGAATAGAAAGAGGAGTGGGAGGCCCCGGTGCACAACTGTGCAAGAGGACAAGTACATTAGAGTGTCTAGTTTGAGAAACAGATGCCTCACAAGTCCTCAACTGGCAGCTTCATTAAATATTACCAGCAAACACCAGTCTCAACGTCAACAGTAAAGAGGCGACTCCGGGATGCTGGCCTTCTAGGCAGAGTTGCAAATAAAAAGCCATATCTCAGACTGGCCAATAAAAAAAAAGATTAAGATGGACAAAAGAACAAGGCCACTGGACAGAGGAACTCTGCCTAGAAGGCCAGCATCCCGGAGTCGCCTGTTCACTGTTGTCGTTGAGACTATAAAATAACACACTAATATATCTTGAATACATAAGTATTCAACCCACTGAGTTAATACATGTTAGAATCACCTTTGGCAGTGATTACAGCTATGAGTCTTTCTGCGTAAGTCTAAGGGCTTTGCACACCTGGATTGTGCAATATTTGCACATTATTTTTTTAAACATTCTTCAAGCTCTGTCAAGTTCCTCTGGTCAAAAATAATATCCCATATGCCCCAGGGCAGTCATTGGGGACATTGCCTTGTGTAGGGCGCTGTCTTTCAGATGGGATATTAAACGGGTGTTCTGACTCTGTGGTCACTAAAGATCCCATGGCACTTATCGTAAGAGGGGGTGTTAACCCCGGTGACCTGGCTAAATTCCCCACTCTGGCCCTCATTCCATCGTGGCCAACTTATCGTCCCCAGCTTCCAATTGGCTCATTCATCCCCCTCCTCTCCCCTGTAACTATTCCCCTCTTCGTTGCTGTAAAGGAGAATATGTTCACAGTCAATTTACCTGGTAAAATAAGAGTAAAATAAAAAAAATAGTTGGTTGTTGATCATTTCTAGACACCGTTTTCAAGTCCTGCCAAGCCGATTTAAGTCAAAACTTTAACTAGGCCACCCAGGAACATCCAATGTCGTCTTGGTAAGGAACTGCAGTGCATATTTGGCCTTTTGTTTAAGGTTATTGTCATGCTGAAATGTGAATTTGTCTCCCAATGTCTGTTGGAAAGCAGACTGAACCAGGTTTTTCTTTAGGATTTTGCTGTATTTAGCTCTATTCTGTTTTCTCCCCCAGACAAACTCCCTAGTTCTTGCCATTGACAAGCATACTCATAAAAGCATACCCATAACATGATGCAGCCACCACCATGCTTGAAAATATGAAGAGGGGTACTTACTCAGTGATATGTTGTGTTGGATTTGCCCAAAACATAATGCTTTGTATTCGAGATGTAAAGTACATTTCTTTGCCAAGTTTTTTGCAGTTTTACTTCAGTGCCTTATTGCACACAGAACATATGTTTTGCAATATTTTATTCCATACAAGCTATTTTTATTTTCACTCTTTTGTTTATGGTTAGTATCGTGGAGTAACTTCAATGTTGTTGATCCATCCTCAGCTTTCTCTTATCACAGCCATTAAACTCTGTCACTGTTTTAAAGTCACCATTTGGATCATGGTGAAATCCCTGAGATGTTTCCTTCCTCTCCGGCAACTGAGGAAGGATGCCTGTATCTTTGTAGTGACTGGGTGTATTCATAAACCATCCAAAGTGTAATTGATAACTTCACCATGCTCAAAGGGATATTCAATGTCAGTATTTTTTTTACCCATCTACTACTAGGTGCCCATCTTTGTAAGGTATTGGAAAAACTCCCTGGTCATTGAATTTGTGTTTGAAATTCACTGCTTGACTGAGGGACCTTACAGCTAATTGTATGTTGGAAATTAAGCCTTTAACACAACAAAATGTGGGAAAAGTCAAGGGGTGGAAATACTTTCTGAAGGCAATGTAGATGTAAATCAAATTTTATTTGTCACATGCGCCGAATACAACACCTCACTGTGAAATGCTTACAAGACCAACAATGCAGTTCGAGAAAGAGTGTTATTAATAAAACATTAACTAAATAAACTAAGGTAAAAAAAATAATAATTGAATTAATCAAAAAAGAACACAAGAAATGTACATAACAATAACGAGGCTTTATTCAGGGGGTACAGGTAGGGAGGCAATGTGCGGGGGTACAGGTTAGTCTAGGTCATTTGTAAAGTGACTATGCGCGCGGGGGGGGGGGGGGGGGGGGTGTTCAAGGTAAATAGTGTGGTTGGCAATTTGATTAGATGTTCAGCAGTCTTATAGCTTGGAGGTAGAAGCTGCTAAGGAGTCTTTTGGTCCAAGACTTGACAATCCAGTACCACTTGCTGTGCGGTAGCAGAGAGACCATTTTTGGGCCTTCCTATGACACCACCTAGTATATATGGCCTAGATGTCAGGAAGCTTGGCCCCAATGATGTACTGGGCTGTACGCACTACCCTCTGTAGTACCTTCAAGTCAAAGGCCAATGTAATCAATGGCTAATGTCAAATCAAATAACATTTCATTAGTCACATGCGCCGAATACAACAGTGAAATGCTTACTTATGAGCCCCTAACCAACAATGCAGTTTCAAAAAAATATGAATAAGAGTAAGAAATAAAAGTAACAAGTAATAAAAGAGATTAAAGATGCCAAGCTTATAGAGCTTATAGAGACAGGTGAGTGTACCAGATATAAGTCATCAGACATGTCATCAGAGAGCGCAACAGAACATTGTACTGTCTACACTCGGTTTGTTGTTTATATTAAAACGTTTTCGTTAAATCGATTTGAATCCAAACAACATTTTTGTTGCTAAGGATTCCACGACGCGGTTAGCCTTTACGGCTGGGACTGCAAATTTGTCTTCTTTTTTTTGCGTGGATTCTGCAAGTGCTAGCTGGCTGTACTACAGACACCTGTCATCGCTGTGGGAAAGACTCATTGTTATCTTTTAGTAAAACAACTGGTTGCAGTAAAGAGCCAACCTGGATACTAAGGAGATCCTGAGGGAAACAGCTTTACGCTATGGAGGAACAACATACTCCATCATGGAAAGATCCGACCACCTCACAAAATAACTTTAACCCAACAAAAAAAAGAAAAACAGATTAATCTACAGACACAGACAATTTACTTACCATTGAGGTAGAGGCTAGAGCTCTGGCTGGAATCCATGCAACACTGGAAAAGTTGTGTGAGGAGGTAGCAGGGTTGAGGGGGAGTTTGGAGTTCAGCCAAAGTGAAATTCTCATCCTCCAAAGAGAAAACAAGACACTCAAGCCAAGGTAAAAATCCACGATCCCAACATGGATTGTCTACTCAGGGTAAACAGGGACACTCACAAGTCGTAGCATTCGTGAAAATCTAATTTATTCTGAGATTCCTGAGGACGCATCCAATAATCCAGAGGGCGAGATCAAGAGAATTCATGCAATCCGCCTTGAAACTCCCTATCGAGCCTGTAAACAAGGTGGCTTTCCACCGAGTACACAGACTTGGAGCTCGGAGCGACAAGACCAAGGGTCCCAGACCGATCATCACAAAATCTGAACACTACCAACAAAAGGAGCTGATCAAAAGCAGGGGAAGGGAGCTTAAAGGGACCAAATTCGGTCCCAATGATCAATTTCCAAGGGAGATAAACAAACATCGTAAGAGACTGTATCTGGTACAAAGATAACAAAGGGAGAATGGTAGGCATGCCTTTATCATTATGGACAAACTCTTTATAGATGGACAGCTATTCCGAGACAGCTCCATGACACCTTGGCTGTACTAAATTCTATAGGGACTTCAGGTTACAAAAAAAAGAAGGCATGGGAACTGTAAAAATATCTGAAAATTATGAAGTGGATATGAGCACACACATACTCAATTACATGCTTGCTTACACATGCGCATTTATACATACACACACACACCTGACTCCACTCTCTTCTCTCACTCTCTCTTTCTCTCTTTTCTTTTCTCTTCTCTCCCTCTCTATTGTCGAGAACTGTTTTATAGTTTAATGTGTTTATTGTTTGTCTGTATTTTTTATGTACTTGTCTACAAGTTTATATATGTTTACAACAAGCAAGGGGAAGATATCAGAATAGGGGCATTGGGGAATAATAACATATTGTACGGAATACATTTGTACTGTAGTGAAGCCATCTGTAGAGCAATGCAAGGTCTCTTTCATGATCATGTGAAACGTCAATTGCTATGGAAAGGCTGGGATGTGTTTTTCAATTATGTTAAAGGTAATTATGATGCAACTATGATGGTGATACGGTATGGATTACAATTATCATCATGAATATTAAGGCTATATGCACTACATGTTACACACATAGACACTCAACCATGCAGAGTTATTATTTATTTGGACATCACACATTATAGTCTTACTCTTAAACAGACATCGTACACACTCACTATATCACATCCAATATCATACACATCAACCTACTCAGATTTGCTACACACATAATATCTTTAAATTTTCCAACATCTGTGGCATTGGCTCACAGGCAAACAGGCAAGGGAATAAAACAAATATTGCTAGAACCTATTTCTTGAATTCTAAATATCATACATTTGAAAGCTCTAGTTTTGACCTTCATAATACCTCTTATGGCAGTAACTTTACAAGCAGTAATTGTGGTAAATAAGACTGGATTTTATTTCTAAATACCTGGGTTTTTTTTAAATTCCGTTAGTTGTCTTATAAAATGGGTAAAAAAATTATGTATAGCAACCCCAGGAGTTAAATAGTAAATAACGGCTACTTCTCAGAGAGTTTTGTATTGTCAAGAGGAGTTAAACAAGGGTGTCTGCTGTCACCATATCTATTCTTTATGGCCACTGAAATGCTAGGTATTATAATCAGATCCAATAACAACATTAGAGGATTAGAAATCCAAGGCTTAAAAACAAAGGTGTCCATGTATGCCAATGACTCAAGTTTTATATTAAGCCCACAAGCTAGATCCCTGCAATGTCTCATTGAAGATCTAGATAACTTTTCTGTATTCTCTGGACGAAAACCTAATTATGATAAGTGTACAATTTTACGTATTGGATCCTTAAAAAATACAACTTTTACATTACCCTGCAGTTTACCTATAAAATGGGCTGATGGTGAAGTAGACATACTCAGTATTCATGTCACAAAATATATAAATAAGCTCTCAACAATGAATTTTAATAGAAAACTTGTAAAAATAGACTAGATCCTGAAATCATGGAGAGGTAAATACCTGTCTATTTATGGAAAAATTGGCATGATTAACTACTTAGTCACATCTCAGTTTACTCACTTACTTAAGGCGCTGCTTACTCCTGATGATTCGCTTATCAAATCATATGAGACAAAATAAAACGTGCCTATCTATATAATGAATATGAATTGGGTGGGTTGAGATTATTAAATATAAAAGCACTAAACCTCTCTCTAAAAGCTTCACTCATACAAATGTTTTATTTGAACCCTAAATGGTTCTCAAGTAGATTACTAAGAAAAGCTCATCCATTGTTTAAAATGTGCCTTTTTGCCTTTGTGCAGATTGCCATGTCTCATTTTAGATTAATTGAAAATTATACTTTTTTTAAAGTATCTCTCTTTTTCAAACAAGCATTGCAAAGCTGGCTACAATTTCAATTTCATCCCCCTGAAAAGGTAGAACAAATATTACAACAAATATTATGGCTGAACTCAAATGTGCTGGTTGATAAAATACCTGTATTTAAGGGAAAGATGCTTGAAAAGGCTATTTTGTTCATATATTGTAAATTGGAATGGTAGAGTTATGTCTTTCATGGAGTTATCAGAATTGTACGGAAAGGTCTGCTCAACCCAAGAGTACAACCAATTGATTACAGCATTACCCCAAAAATGGAGGAGGCAGGTGGCAGCGTGAGGAGGTAGGGAACTGGTCTGTCTGCCCAATATAAAGGATCAAAACTGGCAGAGGGATAAAAATAGCATAAATAGGAAAGTATTCCAGTTTCATTTGAGGACCAGGATGTTGACAACTGTGCCATACAGATTGCAAAATAGTTGGGAAGATATTTGTGATGAACTGATTCCATGGTAGAGGGTGTATGAGTTGATATATAAAACAACGCAAGATTCAACACTTTACTATATATATATATAATTCTTGCCACCAACAAAATGTTGAATATTTGGGCCATAAAATCATCAAAGCTCTGCAGATTTCGTTGTGAGGATACAGAATCAATAGACCATTTATTTTGGTATTGCCCTCAGGTAGCCTGTTTCTGGTCTCAGGTTCAGGAATGGCTGAAAATGCATTTCATTGATCTAAAATTGACCCTAGAAATAGTACTGTTAGGAGATCTGGAGAGACAATTACTAATATACTAATACTCTTAGTAAAAGTATTTATCTTCGAATTGATTATATTTGATTAGATAGATTGAAATTGTACGTTAAACATCACAGCATAGTTGAAAGATTTGTGTTGCGTAGAAACCCGAAGTGGGTGGTCAGGAGAGATAGATGAGATGGGCTGAGGGAAGCTGAGGGTTGGTATGTGGAATTTGAGACAAGTGGGAGTGGAGTTGCTGTGAGGGAGATGATGGTCAAAGGTAAAAGTCAAAAGTAAGTCAAAATTAAACATTATAAAAAGTACATTTGAATGACACTAAGTGGCATTGTTTTTACAACTAATGCCGATTTGACTGAGGTTGACTCCGTGCAGATGCGTATACACACACTCTCATTCAAATAAACACATACAAGAACACACACATACATGTAATAGTGCCAGACATGCACACACACATATACAGTTGGCATTGCTTTTATGATTTTAGTTGTCCTTGATGTCCTTTGTTTAAATGTTTTTCTTTCTTTTCTGCATTGTTGTTTGCTGTTTTCTTCTGTCATTCTCTTGGTTGTTGGTGCATTGGGGGGTTCTTGGGGGTGGGGAATGGAATTCATTGTATTTGATATTTTTCTTCCTGGGGGGGACTGTGGGAGGGGTCTCGGATGGTTGAGGGACAGCTATTGGAAAACTGTGGGGGAGGATCTTGGAGCGTTCGGGTTCACGTTTTTTGGCCTGGTGGTAGATAGGTCAACAGCACATTGACCCTGAATGTTTCTTTGTGTCGCTGTGAATGGGAATCTGTTGGATGACTGGTATGATGTAGTTTTTGAGCGGCTTCACTGCAAGTATATTGTATGTTTCGAATACTCAATAAATATATATTATTTTTTTAATAAAAAAAAACTAATAAAAGAGCAGCAGTAAAATAACAATAGCGAGTCTATATACAAGGGGGTACCGGTACAGAGTCAATGTGCAGAGGCACCGGATAGTCAAAGTAATTGAAGTAATATGTACATGTAGGTAGAGTTACTAAAGTGACTATGCATAGATGATAACAACAGAGAGTAGCAGCGGTGTGAAAAGAGAGGTGGGGGGGACAATGCAAATAGTCTGGGTAGCCATTTGATTAAATGCTCAGGAGTCTTATGGCTTGGGGGTAGAAGCTGTACCTCTTGGACCAAGACTGCGCTCTGGTACCGCTTGCAGAATAGTCTATGCTTAAAGTGGCTGGAGTCTTTGACAATTTTTAGGGCCTTCCTCTGACACCGCCTAGTATAGAGGTCCTGGATGGTAGGAAGCTTTGCCCCAGTAATGTACTGGAATGTACGCACTGCCCTCTGTTGTGCCTTGCGGTCGGAGACCGGACAGTTGAAATACCAGGCAGTGATGCAACCAGTCAGGATGCTCTCGATGGTGGAGCTGTAGAACCTTTTGAGGATCTGAGGACCCATGCCAAATCTTTTCAGTTTCCTGAATGACTCTCTTGGTGTGCTTGGACCATGTTAGTTTGTTGGTGATGTGGACACCATGGAACTTGAAGATCTCAACCTGCTCCACTCCAGCCCCGTCGATGAGAATGGGCGTGTGCCCGATCCTCATTTTCCTGTAGTCCACAATCATCTTGTCTTGATCACGTTGAGGGAGAGGTTGTAGTCATGGCACCAGACAGCCAGGTCTCTGACCTCCTCCCTATAGGCTGTCTCGTCATTGTCGGTGATCAGGCCTACCACTGTTGTGTCATTGGCAAACTTAATGATGGTGTTGGAGTCGTGCCTGGCCGTGCAGTCATGAGTGAACAGGGAATACAGGAGGGGACTGAGCACACACCCCTGAGGGGCCCCTGTGTTGAGGATCAGCGTGGCGGATGTGTTGTTCCCTTACCACCTGTGGACGGCCCGTCAGGGAGTCCAGGATCCAGTTGCAGAGGGAGGTGTTTAGTCACAGGGTCCTTAGCTTATTGATAAGCTTTGATTGCACTATGGTGTTGAATGCTGAGATGTAGTTAATGAATAGCATTCTCACATAGGTGTCACTTTTGTCCAGGTGGAAAAGGGCAGTGTGGTGTGCAATAGAGATTGCACCATCTGTGGATCTGTTAGGGCGGTATGCAAATTGTAGTGTGTCAAGTGTTTCTGGGATAATGGTGTTGATGTGGGCCATGACCAGCCTTTCAAAGCACTTCATTGCTACAGACAAGAGTGCTACTGTTCAGTAGTCGTTTAGGTACATTACCTTAGTGTTCTTGGGCACAGGGACTATGATGGCCTGCTCAAAACATGTTGGTATTACAGACTCGGTCAGGGAGAGGTTGAAAATGTCAGTGAAGACACTTGCCAGTAGGTCAGCGCATGCTCGCAGTACACGTCCTGGTAATCCATCTGGCCCTGCAGCCTTGTGAATGTTGACCTGTTTAAAGGTCTTACTCACATCGGTTGCAGAGAGCGTGATCACACAGTCTTCCGGAACAGCTGGTGCTCTTATGCATGTTTTGGTGTTTTTTTGCCTCGAAGCAAGCATAGAAGTAGTTTAGCTCGTCTGGTAGGCTCGTGTCACTGGGCAACTCTCGGGTGTGCTTCCCCTTGTAGTCTGTAATGGCTTGCAAGCCCTGCCACAGCCGATGAGCGTCAGAGCCGGTGTAGTACAATTCGATCTTAGTCCTGTATTCATGCTTTGCCTGTTTGATGGTTCGTCTGATGGAGTATCGGGATTTCTTATAGGCTTCGGGTTAGAGTCTCACACCTTGAAAGCGGCAGCTCTAGCCTTTAGCTCAGTGTGGATGTTATCTGTAATCCATGGTTTCTGGTTGGGGTATGTACTTGTGGTCACTGTGGGGATGATGTCATCAATGCACTTATTGATGAAGCCAATGGCTGATGTGGTGTACTCCTCAATGCCATTGGAGGAATCCCGGAACATATTCCAGTCTGTGCTAGCAAAACAGTCCTGTAGATTAGCAACTGTTTCATCTGACCACTTTTTTATTGATCGAGTCACTCGTGCTTCCTGCTTTTATTTTTGCTTGTAAGAATTATGGTCAGATTTGCCAAATGGAGGGATGAGGGAGAGCTTTGTATGTGTCTCTGTGTGTGGAGTAAAGGTGGTCCAGAGATTTTTTCCCTCTGGTTGCACATTAAACATCCTGATAGAAATTTGGTAAGATGGATTTAAGTTTCCGTGCACTAAAGTCCCCGGACACTAGGAGCGCCGCCTCTGGATGAGCGTTTTCCTGTTTGCTTATGGCAGAATACAGCTCATTGAGTGCAGTCTTTGTGCCAGCATCTGTCTGTGGTGGTATGTAAACAGCTACGAAAAATACAGATGAAAACTCTCTAGGTAGATCATGTGGTCTACAGCTTATCATGAGATACTCTACCTCAGGCGAGCAAAACTTAGAGAATTCCTTAGATATTGTGCACTAGTTGTTATTTACAAAAATACATAGTCCACCGCCCCTTGTCGTACCAGACGCCTCTGTTCTATCCTGCCAATACGGCGTATAACCAGCTGTCGTCGTTCTGCCACGACTCCGTGAAGCATAAGATATTAATGTTGGTAGTTTAATATTCCACATCAGTCATCGATTTTATTTTCCAAATATTGCACGTTTGCTAGCAGAATGGAAGGAAGTGGGGGTTTAATCGATCGCCTACGAATTCTCAGAAGGCAGCCCGCCCTCCGTCCCCTTTTTCTCCGCCTGTTCTTCACGCAACGGTGGGGATCTGGGCCTGTTACTGGGAAAGCAGTATGTCATTCACGTCGGGCTCGTCGGACTTGTTAAAGGGAAAAAATTATTATGTCAGTTTGTGGCGAGTAATCGCAGTTCTGACGTCCATAAGTTATTTTCAGTCTTAAGAGACGATAGCAGCAACATTATGTACAAAATAACTTTAAAAAAAAGGAAGTTACAAACAACGCAAAGTAACAAACAAAAAACACAATTGGTTAGGAATACGTCAAGCGTCAGCCTTCTTCTCCAGCACCATCTTGTAGTGTCAGCCTTCTTCTCCGGCGCCATCTTGTAATGTTCAATGCTTCTTTTGAATAATAATAAAACAAATAGTTTCACCACATTAAAACAAGAGTTCAGTTCACTTCACAAGGTTGACCTTAAATTAGGGACATGTTATTGTTTTTTTCTCCATTAAAATGAATCGCATGAAATAAATAATAATCTTCAGAAATCACTTTGTGAAAGCAACAAAATAACTAGGGCTTTACAATGATGATGAAAACTTTGAGAAATGTTAGGGTTAAATGGGTTCAAATCTTACTAGAAGTCACGGAGGGTACACAGAGATACATTTCAAAATGCTGCGTTTTGGCACTTTAGCAAGTCTTTATTTACAGTATATCTCTATTTAATACAACAGGCTTTTAAAATTCAATATTGGTGCACATTTTCTATTTAAAACATCAAACCTTCTAATTGAGGAATTTAACAGTTTTTCTTGAAAATTTGTGTTGTGCTGTATTTTACTTCTTTTATGTTGTATTTGATTTTTCATTTTGTCTTATTAAATTTGATATGCAGGACTCCCTTGTGAAAGAGCCCTGCTCTCAGTGGTGACACACTGCTTGAATAAAGGTGAAATAAAATAAAATAAAGGGGCTCATTTAGTGGAACGACCCAGTTGCTCATACACAGCTTAGTGAGTCAAATATAGCTGGACTTTGAAAACAACGCTGTGTTCCATCCTCCAGTTTTTCCCCTCTTGAACACAAAGATGTTTGGCTTCAACACAGCGTGTAATGGTTGCCCTGGGCTACACCTGTTCCACAAATGCAAAGCAGGGCCAGCGTTCTGTTTCCCTGGACCTTGGAGCATTACTTGGACCTTAGTCAGCATATGCTTAAAACAAGTCTGCTTTTCACTCTCAATTTGGGCTGACTTGCAGGATATCTAAGGAGAGTTAATGTCTGTTGTGGGAGCACAAATAAGGGTGTAGGCCAGGGATTCCCAAACTTTTTTGGCACGCTACCCCACTTTGATATTTAAAAAAAATTGCAACCTCACCATATAAAAAATAGTGATGTTATACGTTTTTAATTGGGGCTATAACAGTCTATAACAGCCTATAACAGCCTATAACAGTCTATAACAGTCTATAACAGTCTATTACAAATCAGTCTGGTGTGAGTATGGTTTGAATTGACTGAAATGCATCAGAAAGGTATTGGGAAGTTCAGAAGATCATCAGGCAATAGTCTTGTATTACTGTATATTCTGTGTAGAATTCCCCCCCCCCGTCTGATTTAGTGCCTGGTCTTGTACGCTCTGTACTAATGAGTCCTGTGTGGCTTGAGGGTTATCAGAAGACACATCCTGAGAGTCTTATCTTTCAGTGATGGGGTCATCACTGAAAGATGGGTTGGACAATCCTTTTCTCATCAATCAACTTGAAAAAACGTATAGTTAAAAACTGGAAATCAACCAATCCTGCAACGTTAACACAATGGGAAGATTAAATGCTTTATTATCTAAGTGCGTGGGCGATGGAGAGGAACAAAATGGTGCAGTTTGAGGCCATGTGGTAGAGAGTGATACGGGTGCTGGAGACTGTATGTTGTCATTTGTATGTTTATGTTTTGTATTATATATATTTTTTTATTAATCGAATCGAGCAAAATCTAATAAAGTCAGACAAAAATTGAATAAAATTAAATAAAATTTGCCTTCATGACTTCCTCCATGACTCACCTTCTGAATACAAAAAAAAATGCATGTTCAAAAGATAGAGCCACATTTGTAGCAAGGAAACCAAAACCGCTCTGTTTATTACAACCACATCTAGCGGCTGCTGGACGTTACTGATGTGACTTCGGTTCAATGAACCAAGTGCAATTTTCCCCAAAACAACGTGTTCATATAAAATATGTATGTGTTTTCTCTCTCTCTCTCTCTCCCACCCACCCACCCACCCTCTCTCTCTCTCTCTCTCTCTCTCTCTCTCTCTCTCTCTCTCTCTCCCTCTGACCGCTCTGTCTCACTCTAAGTGGGGATCTTCACACATTTAAGCCATAAAATACATGATTGGCCCTCGTATCTTTAACAGGAGGCAGTAAGATTACTATGTTTCTGTCTCAGTTGGTGAGAGAAAGGTGCTGGCAATTCCCGCAAGCATCACATACAAAAAATGCACTCACTTGCAGAGTTTGCTAAGTGGCATATATTATTATTGCCAACACAAAAGAGGTTTCCAGGTCAAATAAAGAATTTTAAAATGTCACTTACCGACGGCCATCATGTAGTCCCAGCGATCTAGCAGGCACATGCTGAACTGGAGGCCGTCTGGGTCGGGGGTGTAGCCCACCTCGATGAGGGCCAGGTTCCTGTCCAGGTTCTGGCAGACGGCCGAGGTCCAGGCCACCAGGAACCAGCAGACGATGAGCAGGATAATGGCCAGGAGACGCAGCACCCGCCAACTGGTCATGTAGGGGATCCTTTGGGCCGTTCGCGACAGGAACACCTTCAGGACCCTGGGGAAATGGGACAGCTCAACGTCAAGACATACAAGGAAAGTTGCTGCTGTGAGGCTGCTTGTTGATTTTATTGTTGTGGTTTTATTGTCATCGTCATCTATGAATTACGATAACATTCGTCATTATAGTCACTATCATCATTCTCATTAGCATCATCATGCAATGATTTCAATGTAATGATGTAATAGTGGCATTGCTACATCTCTTAATTCCCTTCCCTTTCCTCAAATGAACACCCATGGGGGCCATCAGAGACAGAGAGGTCCTGTAGAGTGTTTAACATCAGCCCCATCCTCATTATTAGCCCCTAATCTTCCAGACACATTGATGAAGTGTCCTGTGCATCCCCCCCTTTATGAGCTCCTCTCAAAAATGGATCTGTGCAATGTGCTCAACTTCCTCCACGACTCACCTTCCGATTACTCTCGCCCAAATTCATCTCCCCTCGCCATAATTAAGAGCTTCCTTAGGTATTTTTGCCACCTTCACCTGCTGAGAACACTGGTGCTGTCGCCATTTCCGATCACGCTCCTGTATCTCTTTAAAAGACATCTGCCCCATGTCTCATTATCAACTGTTCACAGGGGCTCACCCTCCACCTCTCTTCCTCTAGACCCCTCCCTCTCTCCCACGGCTAGCTTTGACTAAGGGGTTTCCCTCTTTCTACCAGCATTACTCCCTCTATTTGTTTTCTGCCTCCTGGCCTGTCTCAGCCATTCGATAAAATGTAATAAATTGAGACCATTTGGGCCAAAGTGCTCTCTGTTTTTTTCTCCCCTCACTTCCTCCCACACTTTAACTGGGCAAACTCCCAGTCTCGCTTAACGAGGTAGTGAATTTTTTTCTAAAGTGTGGCCTGATGAACAAGCCAAGAAACACCACTAGCTGCTCCCCGTACTTTATAAGGGCTCTTACTTTCAGGAAGGAATTAGACATCATCCGACCTATAATTGCTTTTATTAAAGAGTATCACAGTGGGTCAATAGGGATGAACTGGCTTGTTTAACGCGGTTTAAACAAATGTAGGTGGCTTGTGGATAACACAAGAGATTACACTGTAAATGTGAATGAACTTACAAAACTTAATACAGACTTGAAGTGCCAGAGCACATATTCCATTAAATGACTGTAAATGACTGTAATTGTATGTGCCAGACTTTGTCTCATCTGCAGTGAAATATCTTTTTAGTCCAGGAGTAGGTTTAATCTACTGTAGGTCCAGGAAACCAGCCCTTGGAGTATATCCTTTCCATTGTTTTCCCTTTCCTTTAGTTCATTACCATTGCGGATGAGACAGTCTTTGAAAGCAGGCAGAATGGCCCTTACAGCATTCCATTTGATTCATGTTCAGAGTAAACCAGATCCTTGAGTAACACCCTGAACTCTAAAGCTGGCAGAACACAGGCAGGATGTGATTGGCTATGTTCAACCTTTGCTTCTTTCTTCCAGTACACAATCAACTACAGTAGAATCCTTCCCTTCGCCTCTCAGTGCACATCTTTCTCTGGTGTTCCCAGGACATTGGTATTGGGTTGTCCCTGTCAAATAGGACAGCCCCAGTCACCTAGAGAGGGATGTGACATTTAATAACATGGATTATCTAGAAACTGCCAGTGAATCACTGCCAGTGAAAAAAAAATGGAGAAAAAAAATCATAAATAAACAGGGTGATTCATTGGCAGTTTCTAGATAGCCATGTTACTGTGTGTGTGTGTGTGTGTGTGTGTGTGTGTGTGTGTGTGTGTGTGTGTGTGTGTGTGTGTGTGTGTGTGTGTGTGTGTGTGTGTGTGTGTGTGTGTGTGTGTGTGTGTGTGCGCGTGCGTGCGTGCGTGTGCGTGTGTAGAATATACTCTGTTACACATGTGCGTGCATGAGTGTTTTCCACTGCATGCAACCCTGTACAAAGCCATCAATCAAGTACTTTCCAGAGTCCCTTTCTTGGGACATGACTCTCATCCTAAAGTAATTACTCAGCAGGTAGCAATATAACATCATTTATCCCATACCTGGTTAATAGTAATGCTTAAACATGGTAAAAGAGTACCTGTAGAGCTTTAGGGTCACTGTCCCATAGACTGTGGTGAATCCCAACAGGCGAACCCATCTCAACAAGATACAGCGGAATACACTGGGCTGGAAATACAGAATAACCACCTGCATGCAAACAGAGAGAGAGAACATAAGTGTAAATTACAATCATTTCTGTTTATGTGATTATGCTGCTATGGTGTCCATATTAGTACAGTCACATAAAATAAAATCATACCAAATGGTATTGGTAACAAATCTTGTCGTCCTTGACCTTTAAAGGATGAGAGGACTGCTAAATAACACAAACCTTATTTTCCATGTACTGTACGGGATAGTTTGCAATATGCCAAAATAAGTTCCTGGAAAACCCCTGCTGTTCCTGTTATGCTTTTGAATGTTAATGTGGCCATAGGTCAAATAAACACAGAGTGAAGTGGTGAGACATGGCCTACATTCAACTTCTAAGGGGGACTTTTAAAGTATAGTCGTGTAATCTCAATTGTGTCCATTCAAGCAACAAGCCAACAGTTCACCTTCTGTATGAAGTGCCTTCAGAAAATATTCATACCCTTTGACTCATTTCACATTTTATTTTACAGCCTGAATTCACAATTGATTAAATGTGGGTTTTATCTCACCCATCTACACACAATACCCCATAATGATAATGTGAAAGCAGGTTTTTATAGACATTTTAGCGAATTCTTTTTGACGAATTAAATCCAGAAATATCTCATTGACATAAGTGTTCACACCACTGAGTCAATACTTTGTAGAAGCACCTTTGGCGGTGATTACAGCTGTACAGCAGAGTCTTTTTGGGGTAAGCGCTTTGCACATCTGGATTGTACAATATTTGCCCATTTTTCTTCAAGCGCTGGCTGTCAAGTTGATTGTTGATCATGGCTAGACAGCCATTTTCAAGTGTTGCCATAGATTTTCTAGACGATTTAAGTCAACTGCAACTAGGCCACTTAGGAACATCAATGTTGACTTGGTAAGCAACTCCAGTGCATATTTGGCATGGTGTTTTAGGCTATAGTCCTGCTGACTATGTGTGAAGAAGAAGAAGAAGAAGCCGGATGTGGAGGTCATGGGCTGGCATGGTTACGTACTACCAAATCCCCTAAAATTACGCGGGAGGCGGCTTATGGTAGAGAAATGAACATTCAATTATCTGGCAACAGCTCTAGTGGACATTCCTGCAGTCAGCATGCCAACACAACTGGAGACATCTGTGGCATTGTGACAAAACTGCACATTTTAGAGTGGTCATTTATATTCCCCAGCACAAGGTGCACCTGTGTAATGATCATGGTGTTTAAACAGCTTCTTGATATGCCACACCTGTCAGGTGGATGGATTATCTTGGCAGAGGAGAAATGCTCACTAACAGGGATGTAAACAAATTTGTGCGCAACATTTGAGAGGAAGAAGCATTTTCTGCATGTGGAACATTTCTGAGATCTTTATTTCACCTCATGAAACATGGGACCAACACTTGACATGTTGCCTTTATATTTTTTGTTCAGTGTATGTAAAGTTTGTACAGTGGGGTTTGAAATTATTGACACCCTTGATAAAGATATGCAATAATGACTATAAAATAAATCATTCAAATACTGAGCTATGTTGTGTGAAAAAAAGGGAAATTATAATATCTTATACTAATACAATTGCTCAGAGAAAGAGATTTTGTTGAACAAGTAATACTTTTTTTCTCAAAAAGGTAGGGGTCAAAGGGATGCAAATTATTGACACCCCTAAAGATTCTGATAAATAAAGTAGTCAAAAGTTTAGTATTTGGTCCCATATTCCTAGCATGCAATAACTACATCAAGCTTGTGACTCTATAAACTTGTTGGATGTATTTGCAGTTTGTTTTGGTTGCGTTTCAGATTATTTTGTGCCCAATAGAAAATGATGGACTCCAAAATGTATTGTGTCATTTTGGAGTCACTAAATAAGAATATAATAAGAATTGAATATGTTTCTAAACACTTCTAGATTAATGTAGATGCTACCATTATTGCAGATAATCTTGAATGAATCGTGAATAATGACGAGTGAAAAGGTTACAGAGGGTCAAAGATCATACCCCAAAGACAAGGGGAGGTTAGCATGTCTTGGCGGTATGATCTTTGACCCTCTGTAACTTTTTCACTCATCATTATTCACGATTCATTCATGATTCATTCAGGATTACAATTGTGTTAGTATCAAATATTAGAATTTCCCTCAAAAGCGTTGCATACAATATAGCTTTATATTATTTATAATATATTATTTCATCTTTATCAAGGGTGTCAATCATTTCGGACCCCACTGTATGTATGTATGGCGGGATGGACACACATACGCACATACACAAACTCATCGACACCCTCCAAAACAAGGCAGCGGGCACCAGACGAGGGGCTGTAATTGAAAAAGAGGCACAGCTGTGCCTTGGCCTCCTGCGGACCTCTACGAGCATCTGCTGTCGGGAGTCTTCCTGGTTTAGCCCTTAGTAGTGTGTGAACGGGGGAAATGCTCACTCTGTATAATCCAATAAAGCCTGTATGCTCACTGCCAATGTGAGTCCATCGGATTGATTAGCTAAAACTGCTTCCGTGTAGATTAATTACATCTCGGCCGTGTTTGAAGTACTGACTGTTTGGTCATAATTGAGTGCAATGATGGTTAGGAGAGGAAATGAGAGGAGAGGAGAGGAGAGAGTGAGACAGACAGAGAGAGTGAGACAGATAGAGAGAGTGAGACAGACAGACATACAGAGTGAGAAAGAGAGAGAGAGAGAGAGAGAGAGAGAGAGAGAGAGAGAGAGAGAGAGAGAGAGAGAGAGAGAGAGAGAGAGAGTCAATACTTTGTAGAAGCACCTTTGGCGGTGATTACAGCTGTGAGTCTTTTTGGTTAAGTCTCTATGAGCTTTGCACAACTCGAATGTACAATATTTGCCCATGAGAGAGTGAGAGAGAGGGAAAGAGAGAGAGAGTGAAAGAGAGAGAGAGAGCGAGAGAGAGAGAGAGATGGGGGAGAGAACTGGTACTGAGTAAATACCATTGGTTGTTGATGTATCAGGAAAAGTATGGGGTGTTGTAGTCAAAGTTGAATGTTCTGTAGGGGTTCTATTGCGTTGACTCTGTGTTCATTTCCTAGGTGAGAAAAGGTGTCTAACCATCGCCCCAGTATAGGTCATCTGGCCATAGCCCTAGACAGTATGTCTGTATGACTCTATCCCCAAACAGACACAGTATGTTACCCCAGACACTTGTCTGATGCCCAGTCCCAACACTCTATACTGTGTGCAGACTTCCCGCTGGTCACACCAAGTCATTCAAAGTGGAAATATAGGTCATATATGGTTGTGACGTTGATCAATGAGATTTCAACCTTTATTTGCCAAATTCCAATGGGAAAACAATGTCATATTTTTGGTCTAGTTGTCATCTAAATGTGTATCACTGCGCTTTCAACCATTTAAAAGCAAAGCAAAGTTCAAATCTATTTTGTATTCATACAACAACTTAATGTGTTATCACTGTGCTTCATCTAACAGTGTAACCAAATGACCTGGAATGCAGTTGAGATTACATAAAAAGTACATGGTGCGAGTGATTAAGGCCTTTTCTGCTCAGATTATTATAGCAATTGTGAAGATCTCCACAGATCTGCGACCTTTGCATGCAATCTTGAACATGCACATTTTCTATGATTACATAAGAAGACATTTATAGTTACTGTAGGCTAACCTCCAAATGTGGCAATATATGTGTTACTCATTTTAAGGTTAAATAAATACTGTTACATTAGTTTGTAAAAAATAGCCTTAATTTAAGGCTATTTACTGAGTTGTGTTTGGTTTGTCAACACAGTCCAATATCAACATTTGAAGGAGATGTATTTTTTGTGACACTGATTACGTCTGGCTTTAATTCCAGTTTGTCTACAAATTAATAATTGATATGTTGGATTCACGTCTCCATCTCAACCGAGAATCAAAGTAAAGAACGGGACTAAATCAAATCAAACTTTAAGTTAAGTGCATTTAGTCCTATTCTTTAACTTACATTTTTGTGGTTGAGATGGGGACGCGAATCCAACAAAACAATTGTACTTTTTTCAAATCCAACGTCTTTCCCACATCAAAATTGGTTGAGAAATTACATTGGAACAACATTGATTCAACCAGTTTGCGCCTAGTTGTGTTTTCATGAGTGCATGAGGTTTAAGCTTCCTGCACTTTGGTACCATTTGAACTGTCTCTCTGTTCTTCAGTGTCCTAAATGCATATCTACAGTATGGATGTATTGGAAGTCTTTCTGTACAAGCATCATTTATTATGACTCTCTTTAAAGACGTTTATAACTAAACTTAATTTACTGCCCAGTAATCACAAATCAATCATACGAAAACCACGAATCATCGCAACAACAACCAAAATTGCCCTTTAGACAAGGAAAGCGGTCTTTCGTCTATGTTAGCTATAAGCCCCGGAAACCCACTGAAATAATGCCCAGCCTAGCAGACAACAGAAAAAAACACTGATGATTGTCCAAAAAACATCCAGAACCTAAAAGCGAGAAAATAAACATTTGAAGCGACATAATTATCTGTGCATTGCAGATGTGGGATAGTTCATGTTAATCCGATTAGCAGAGGCATTAATATTTCCCCCCAGGCAGAGAAGCAGTAGGCTAGTGAAGCTGCACGCAGGCATAGTAACCTTTGTGCTCACTAGGTTTGAGTCAGTCAGAGGACAGAGAAGGACCCCACTGGAGATGGATGAGTCCCACATCATCAGCAGCAGCTCAGAAGCAGAACGACAACACTGAGCAGACTGAACTGAATTAAACTGGCTAACAACACACAGAACAAAGTAGACTGGCTTGAACCAAAACCTCCACGCCACTAAGTGGGACAACGTTAACTACAGTTACTCTTCCTGAAATATACCTGCTTTGATTGAAGCAATGCGAAGTTGGCCACTTCCTTTAGTTGAAAAAGTCCTTTGGGGACCAGTCTTGTAATTACAGAGCTCCAGGCTCTTAAATTGAACTGTCTTAGTGTTGATGGGGGATAAATCTGTTACATATCGGGATATTATTTTTGACGATAAATCGTAATGTATCGTTTTGACAATATCTCAATATTATTTTGGCGCTCGTTGGCTGTGCCTGCACCAAAACTGCAGTATTTTTCCTTCATAGCTTATTTTTCCATCTTATTTTAAATAGGGAGCCAATTTGTTTGAGACTCCCGCCCATGGCCGGGAATGAACCCGGGTCTGTTGTTTTCAGCCATTTTATTTCCATGACTGATCAAAACCTGTTCTCATGGCTCTCACTTGTCCCTCTGCAGCAATATGTTTGGAACATCAAATCGCAATAGATTCACTCGTATCCAATCGTTATACATATAGAATCATGAGAATCTTGTTTTTATTATTTCCCCATCTTGTCTCATCCCTGCAACTCCCCAACGGGCTCAGGAGAGGCAAAGGTGGAGTCATGCATCCTCCGAAACATGAACCTCCTTAACACCCACCAGCTTAAACCAGAAGCACCAATGGGTTGGAGGAAAGACCGTTCAACTGGCGACAGCCTTCAGGCACCCGAACCTCCACAAGGAGTCTCTAGGGCGCAATGAGCCAAGTAAAGCCCCCCAGCCAAACCCTACCCTAACCCGGATGACACTGGGCCAATTGTGCACCGTCCCTATGGGATTCCCAGCCGCGGCCGGTTGTGGCACAGCCCAGGAATGAACCCAGGTCTGTGGTAACTCCTCTAGCACTGCAATGCAGTGCCTTAAACCACTGTGCCGCTCGGGAGGCCCGAATTGTGAGATCGTAATACATATCAAATCGGCACAAGGATTGTGATAAGATCGTCTCGCGAGGTCCCTGGAAATTCACAGGCCTATGTGTTAGTGTCTGCTTTTTTTCTATTCCTTCTTAACTATGACGTGACTATGTTACCGTATATTTAAATTGCACTGGTAACTCAATATTTATACAACAAACAAACCAATGTCACTCCAAATCTAGTCCTGGGAATACACAAAGACCGCAAATAAAGTTGTGCCATTTGGTCTCAAGTCCCACTTTCCCCAAATGCAAGTGATAGAAGAGAATGAGAGAGAAGAGAGAAGAGAGAAGGAGCGAGGAGAGAAGGATCGAGGCAGGCACTGAGCAACTTGCTGACGCATGCCCAGGTCCATTGGGAATTAACAAGGCACAAGAGGTCACATGATTTGTAAAATGCACCATGGGAAAACACAGATCATGACACCCTTTTAGATAAACTGCATAAATACCCAGTGAATTCGTGATGACGTGATGTGGCTGTATAAGGTTTGCCTCTGCAGGATGCCACAACTGACACTGAACCGACTTTACTCGTACACTGTAATAGTATTCATGATTTGATCAATGATTTACCTTTTTTTTTAAAGCAATGTGATGATGACTACTGTGGCCATGTTGACCCAAATGCTTCCCAAGGTTGTGTCAAGTTGGCTGGATGTCCTTTGGGTTGTGGACCATTCCTGATACATACGGGAAACTGTTGAGTGTGAAAAACCCAGTAGTGTTGCAGTTCTTGACACAAACCGGTGCGCCTGGCACTTACTACTATACCCCGTTCAAAGACACTTAAATCTTTTGTCTTACCCATTCACCCTCTGAATGGCACACATACACAATCCATGTCTCAATTGTCTCAAGGCTTAAAAAATAATTGTTCATAGTTACTCATGCAAGAGAATTTTACAAGGCTCTAATTTCCTATTCCAAAACAATGAGAGGAGATGACTTGGCCGAAACACAAGGTCCAAAATGTCTCCCTCCTGGATTCTCCACTCTACTCTGTAGCTACGTCTCAGATATCCAATATGATATCCTCTACCCCCCACACATCTCTCTCTTACCATCGCCATGCACTGCTACCTACTTACCTACACACACACACACACACACACACACACACACCAAAACGCAAGCATGCACACACACACACATACACAAACACACACAATTTCCTATTCAGCAGAGAGCCATTAGGCTAGCAACACACTGTTGAACTGCACTTTCTTCAGACTGCATCAGTTCTGGGAAAAAGGAAAGCCCTGATGCTTTGACAAGTGGGTGTTAATTCCAGTATGCATAAAGAGGAGGACAATTCCTCTCCCTTCCTCTGTTTTAAAACCTTCTATTAATAATCAATGCTGAGTGCTCGGAACCTTGGACTCCGCTCTGGGGGAAGAGGGAGGGGATCGGGTGTTGTTTGTGTGTGGGAGATGTGTATGGGTGGGGGGAGGGGTAGTCTACCTTATACTTTTCTAACAGACATCAATATCCTGGAGAGCATTATCAACACACACTCATCTCTAGAATGTCTACCGTGACTATCAAGGCTCCATTTACAGTATAGGGCGATTCCATGCCAGCGTGGTCCAGTAATATTATGGGTATCTCAGATTGTTCTGGAAATTCTCAAATAGAATTCTCTCATTACGAAACAGGATGTTTGACATGGTTTTTACGTTTGTGTCACAATTTTTGGGGGGGAGAAGACCATGATTAAAGTGGCCATATTAGGCCCTTTTTAGACCTATACATGCCTTCTGTAAGACCTGATGATCTGTGAAGCGTACATGATACAGACACCATCTTCGTGTCATTATACTCCCTTTAGGGTGCTCTAACATATGGAGTAGGTCTAGATTCTGAAATGCTATTTTTTCACATTAATTTTATTCAACAATAAAAATGTTCATATCTCAAAAGTACCCTTTTTTAATAATGTTTTTAATTGAACCTTTATTTAACTAGGCAAGTCAGTTAAGAACAAATTATAATTTACAATGACGGTCTAGGAACAGTGGGTTAACTGCCTTGTTCAGGAGCAGAACGGCAGACTTTTACCATTGCAGCTCAGGGATTCAATCTAGCAACCTTTCGGTTACCGGCCCAACGCTCTAACCACTAGGCTACCTGCCGCCCCTGGATTTTGTAAATGTTTTTGACGTATTGTTTTAAACAATATACTCTATAAGTGCATCACATTTCCAGAGTGGGCTCTTTGCTACTTTTCAAGTTCTGATACATGTTATGAGCACCACCAACACAGTGGATGGGAAGATGGATTTAAAGGAAACTCTCTGCTGGTGATTTTCTGAATGTGTATTCTTAAAGGAAGGCTGTGATTGTTACGACAAAATGGTGCAAAAGTAGCAGAGAGCCCGCTCTGGAAATGTGACATGTTTTGAAGAGTATGTTTTTTCAAACAACATGTCTCAAAATAATCAGAATCAAAAAGTGGTAGTTTTGAGATATTCATATTTATAAGTATAATGACACCAAGTTGTTTTCTGTATCGTATGGTTCACAGATCATAGGGTCTTACTGGAGGCATGTATAGGTTTGTGGTTTGCGATACAAATGTAAAAAGCATGTCTAACATCCTTCCCTCCCAATTACATTTCTATGTGAGAATTGCCAGAACAATCGGAGATAACAAAATATTTTCGGGCCTTCCTGGGGTGGAATCTCCCATAAGCTATGATGATGACTACTCATTGACCACCTACATGTATGATAGGATACATAGTTTGTTCTCATAATTACTCTCATAGTATTTTCTTAGAAGTTCTTATTGTGATTTCACCATTTATATATTTTTAAGCACTTATCTACCTTAAGTCTGTCCCTAGAGCACTACTTGTTCTTCTTTCTACAGAACACAATAAGAGCATGGGTGGAGTAGAGAACCTGTCAGTAAGTGTTTGAACACAGACACAAGTGGAAACAGGGATGAGTTTGATAATAACACTTTTGTCAATCAACACAGTCTGAAAGAGCCCACAACTTTCACTTAACGTGCTAGACATCGACATACGCTAGCTTCGCCCCATTAAACCACCTCAGTTTGTTGCTCAAACGTTGTTCAAGGCAATATAAGCTCGGCAGAGGGAAGTAGAGAGAGAGGCAGCGAGTGAGATGACAGAGTGAGAGGAAGAGAGAGAGAGAGAAAGAAAAAAAGAAAGAAAGAAAGAAAGAAAGGAGAGAGAAAGATCATAATGCACCATGCATGAATCATGCTCTCATTCCAGTGTTAATGACCACCTTTCCTGAATGAACACTCCTATTGTTGCTCATCACTGCATCATAGTACTGGGATCTCAAAACCAGCGTTTGTCAGTTGAAAGCGTAGTTAGAATGCATTCATATCTTTCTATTCCAGCGGGAGTGATTTGGTTTTTTGCACCCGTGTACATTAGCTGGGATTCTTTGACTGCTGTGCTTCCTTCACAAAGGCCTGTGGGTCTTGAGAACGTCATTGTGCTACAGTACAGTAGAGAGCCCTGCTGACGAGCTGACTGTGTCAGATTGTACAACTCGAGGCTTGATACAAATGGATAAACAAACGTATTGATGGCAATAAGTCTATAATGCTGACTTTACTGTTGTTGGCCTCCCAAATCCACTCGCTTTTCTCAGCATCCCAGTCACAAAGGTGGGAATGAACAGACTAAGACAACTCTATAGAATGAAGCTCATTCAAACAGTCAAATCTAAGTTTATTGGTCACCTACATATTTTAGCAGATGTTTTAGCAGGTGAAGCAAAATGCTTATGTAACTGGCTCCTAGCAATGCAGTGAATGTCAAACAATACACAATAACAAAACAATAAAAATGTCTAAACAAATCCAATTTTAGCAAAATCTCTTATCCAGAGCAACTTACAGGAGCAATTAGGGTTAAGTGCCTTGCTCAAGGGCACACAAACAGATTTTTCACCTAGTCGGCAAGGGGATTTAAACCAGCAACATTTCGGTAACTGGCCCAATGTGCTTAGGCTACCTGCCGTCCCAATTAACCACCAACTAGCGCTGTAACAGTAATCCAATCGCACCAGGGTAGTTCCCGTCAACTCATTTCTCTCAGTAGTCTATTGAGTAGGACTGTTCCATGTTGTTTTTTAACAGCCACGTGTGAAACCCTGGGTTTGTCCCAAATGACACCATATGTCCTACGAAGTGCACTACTTTTGACCAGGGCCATATTGTACTATGTAGGGAATTTGGTGCCCTTTAGGAGTTAGCCGTGCTACAGTGGGAGGTGAGGAGGGAGCTATTGACCACATGAGACACTGAGATAGAGTTCTGAGATCACAACAACATAGCCTTTGACCACCAGAGAATGGGCCGCTAATAGTTTATCGAATCCCATTGTGACAAAAAGGGGGGGTGGGACTTTTTGGCAAGGGGACACTATTTGGCATGACAGGCCTTTATGTAATTGACTTATAGTCTGTAGACTATAAACATGTAAATGAGATGGAGAGGTGGTATTGATAGATGCTTGGAGGGGGGTGAGTACCTGAGGGATCGATCCCCCACATGGACCCCTTCCTTCCTGTCAAGGTCAGGACGTGTGGCCCCGGGTATTGATCTCCCGTCAGCTATTTGATTCCACTGTTATTTAGTTAGATAAAACAACTGAACTGACTGTGTGTGTGTGTGTGTGTGTGTGTGTGTGTGTGTGTGTGTGTGTGTGTGTGTGTGTGTGTGTGTGTGTGTGTGTGTGTTGGGGGGGTTGTGTGTGTTTGTGTTTTTTTTATGTGTTTCCCACAAGAGATTGCAGGTGTGATTACTGACTGCGACCATCACTTAATTCATTCAACTACTGTATGTAATGTCAATACATTTCCAATGAAGTTCCGCTTCATCGGTGAACCACTCCAAAAAGCTAATATTTTCATTCAATCTCAACCACTGGTAACTAACCGTTGAACCCCTGAAGGATTTCCTGTGTCACAAAGGTCAAATGCCAATAACCTCATCACCATAATACTAACAGGATTAAAACCTTATCAGGTGCTTATCTGAGACCCCCTTAGAATGCTTGCATCCCACCCCCACTTATATAGTAGGTACAGTGCCTTTGGAAAGTATTCAGACTCCTTGACTTTTTCCACATTCTGTTACGCTACAGTCGTATTATAAAATGGATTAAATAAATAAAAAATCCTCAGTAATCTACACACAATTTTTTTTTAAAAACCTTATTTAGTGTTCAGACCCTTTGTTATGAGACTCGAAATTGGGCTCAGGTGAATCCTGCTTCCATTGATCATCCTTGAGATGTTTCTACAGCTTGATTGGTGTGCACCTGTGGTAAATTCAATTGATTGGACATGATTTGGAAAGACCTGTCTATATTAGGTCCCACAGTTGACAAAAAAAACATTTTTGCTTTGTCATTATGGGGTATTATGTGACGGGGTATAGAGTGATGAGGAAAATGTTTTATTTAATACATTTTAGAATAAGGCTGTAACGTAACAAAATGTGGAAAAAGTCAAAGGGTCTGAATACTTTCGAATGCGCTGTATGTGACTGTATACAAGGTTTGAAATTATTATGCTTCAGTCAAATATTATATCTGTTTGGGCAGTCTACAAATTATGTGTAATTATGTTCCATCCCCCTGACCATCTGTTCAAGAAACAATTGTCCCTTTGACCTCTTATTCACCTTTCCCGCATACACTAGTAACCCTATAGTAAATTGTCTGGCATAGAAATACAACAAATAGAACTGCCGCCTGTTCTTTATTCTGCATGGTAGCTTGATTTGAATGAATACGATAAAATACAATGCACTCCATAAAGGATACTGGGAAATACACTGAAGTCCAGTTCTGGAGTTGTGACCTGAGCTCGAAAACAATCTTTTGGTATTTTTTTAAATTAGTCCTCTGTTGAAACAAACAGTCTCAAAGTGTTTTGCATGTCAGCAGTCAAGGTTTCAAGATATTGGACTTTCAGCACGCAAAGTGTCACCAGTGACACTTTCCTTATTTTTTCCTCCTACAGAGTAGTATCCTAACTTTCAGTTGAAAGGGAGCATGTCTGTAGGGAGCCAGGCAGTGCTTGAAATCAAATCTACACCCAAAAAAATGAAATTTCATAAGCTTCAAATCGCACCTTGGTTCAGTTGCTTTGACTGCCTGTCTCCCCTGCAAGCTTATGACATTTCACGAGTGTGAGTTTTGGTTGAGAAGATTGAATTCAGCCAAGGCAGTGCGTGATGGTGTGTGGTGCCAATAAACAGAAATGGCTAAGGGTCTGAGTGACTGGGTTTACTCAGGTTCACATGGGCGAAAAGGGAAAAAATCCTCCAGATGGAAGTAATATTGTGGGCTACAATTTGTCTCCACTCTAACATTTTTGTATTGGTTGCATTCAAGACCATATCATTTTTATTGAGCTCAGGTTATCAGTGTCAGAGTAGCATAGCATTTTCAGTCATTTTTGCCTTATTAAAACAAATTTTGGTCATTTATCGAGTCATGTAATGTGACAGAATTGCAAGAAATGCATTTATAAAAATAACATTTTCCTCCTAAAAAAAATAACAATCCTGAATGTGTACAAATCCTAGAAACGCCTCTGGTTGCCAGAATGTTGCTAGAACATTGCAAGAACCATGCTCCAACCAGCAGACATTAACTAGTGCAAGACGGTTCACTATGTGGGGCATTCCAATCTTCTCATACAACGATAACTGTCAACATGTGTTGGGCCTGAGGCAACAAAAAAAAGAACAAATCCCTATGAGCTATTTAACATGTCTGTCTGTTTCCATCTGAGAAGGAGATAATGTGAGACTGAAGCCTCAGGAAAGTATCATGTCATTACACCCCTTCCCCTGCTTTGACATGCCCACTGCCATTCCATCCATCCATCTCTCTCAATCCTCTCATTTCTGGTCATCATCTCATTCCCCTCCTCTGTCTCATCATCTCGTTCCTCTCCTCTGTCTATTCCACTCTAATCGAGTAAATTCCTTAAAGGGAGAGAGGGGTGGGAGGTGGGGTTGGTATGGGATAGGGGCAATGAATCTGTTTTGATATGAAAGCTGACAGCTACTCCCCAATGATATGATATGAGAGGGCCCAGTGGCTATGGGCGAGGTAATGGTTTCTCCCCCTCGTCCCCCTGAGGTTGGCCTTGTGTAAATTACATCCAACTTGGCCTCCCACAATACCTTCTCCTTTTCACCACTATTTCCTGTGAGATATTCCCTCTCAATGAGACATGGGACATATTGGACTGTTTGTGTGAGTATGTGCCGCATTTTACAGTGTGCATACAGGATGTTAATCTGTACATTTTGATATGTGTCACCAACACAGAAGTCCCCAAGTTACTCAGAACTCAGAACTCAGAAAGCTGTGCACACTTCACATGTTGTCACATTACTGTCCGAGAGGTGAAAACTCAACTCAACACTCCACATTAGGAAATCAGCAGATGCATTTTAAACAACCGCCCTGTATGGCCTCACTGAATATGAAAACTACGCTCAGGAAGAAGAGGAACGAATAGCGAGGGTTGAAAGATGGCGACTAAAGATAGCGCCGGAGAACAAGGCTGACGTCTTACGTATTCCTAACCAATTGTGTTTTTTTCCGTTCGTTTCTTTGCGTTGTTTGCAACTTATTTTGTAACTTATTTTGTACATAATGTTGCTGCTACCGTCTCTTATGACTGAAAACAACTTCTGGACATCAGAACTGCGATTACTCACCACGGACTGGCATATTCCGTTAACGAGTTCGACATGAATGATATACTGCAGGCCCAGATCCCCGTCATTTGCGTGAAGAGAAGGTGGAGAAAAAGGTGCTGGAGGGCGGACTGCTTTCTGAGAATTCATAGATGATCGAATAAACCCCCACTTCCTTCCATTCTGCAAGCAAACGTGCAATCTTTGGATAAAATCGATGACCTACGTGGAAGATTAAACTACCAACGGGACATTCAAAACTGTAATATCTTATGCTTCACTGAGTCGTGGCTGAACGACAACATTATCAACATACAGCTGGCTGGTTATAAGCTGTATTGGCAGGATAGAACAGCAGTGTCTGGTAACACAAGAGGTGGTGGACTATGTATTTTTGTAAATAACAACTGGTGCATGATATCTAAGGAAGTCTCAAAGTTTTGCACGCCCGAGGTAGAGTATCTCATGATAAGCTATAGACCCCACTATCTACCTAGATAATTGTTCTGTATTTTTAGTAGCTGTCTACATACCACCACAGACTGATGCTGGCACTGAGACAGCATTGAATGAGCTGTATTCCGCTATAAGCAAACAAGAAAATACTCACCCAGAGGCGGCACTCCTAGTAGCCGGGGACTTTAATGCAGGGAAACTTATATCCGTTTTACCAAATTTCTATCAGCATGTTAAATGTGCAACCAGAGGGAAAAAACACTGGACCACCTTTACTCCACACACAGATACACATACAAAGCTCTCCCTCACCCTCCATTTGGCAAATCTGACCATAAATCTATGCTCCTAATTCCTGCTTACAAGCAAAAATAAAAGCAGGAAGCTCCAGTGATGTGATCAATAAAAAGTGGTCAGATGAAGCAGATGCTAAGCTACAGGACTGTTTTGCTAGCACAGACTGAAATATGTTCCAGGATTCCTCCGGTGGCATTGAGGACTACACCACATCAGTCATTGGCTTCATTAATAAGTACGAAACTAAAACAAGAGGCTCCCACGCTGAGGTCTGTCCAACGCTGGTCCGACCAAGCTGACTCCACACTCCAAGACTGCTTCCATCACGTGGACTGGGACATGTTTCGTATTGCGTCAGATAACAATATTGACGAATACTCTGATTCGGTGTGCGAGTTCATTAGAACGTGCGTTGAAGATGTCGTTCCCATAGCAACGATTAAAACATTCCCTAACCAGAAACCGTGGATTGATGGCAGCATTCGCGTGAAACTGAAAGCGCGAACCACTGCTTTTAATCAGGGCAAGGTGACTGGTAACATGACCGAATACAAACAGTGCAGCTATTCCCTCCGCAAGGCTGTCAAACAAGCTAAGCGTCAGTACAGAGACAAAGTAGAATCTCAATTCAACGGCTCAGACACAAGAGGCATGTGGCAGGGTCTACAGTCAATCACGGACTACAGGAAGAAATCCAGCCCAGTCACGGACCAGGATGTCCTGCTCCCAGGCAGACTAAATCACTTTTTTGCCCGCTTTGAGGACAATACAGTGCCACTGACACGGCCTGCAACGAAAACTTGCGGTCTCTCCTTCACTGCAGCCGAGGTGAGTAAGACATTTAAACGTGTTAACCCTCGCAAGGCTGCAGGCCCAGACGGCATCCCCAGCCGCGCCCTCAGAGCATGCGCAGACCAGCTGGCCGGTGTGTTTACGGACATATTCAATCAATCCCTATACCAGTCTGCTGTTCCCACATGCTTCAAGAGGGCCACCATTGTTCCTGTTCCCAAGAAAGCTAAGGTAACTGAGCTAAACGACTACCGCCCCGTAGCACTCACTTCCGTCATCATGAAGTGCTTTGAGAGACTAGTCAAGGACCATATCACCTACACCCTAGACCCACTCCAATTTGCTTACCGCCCAAATAGGTCCACAGACGATGCAATCTCAACCACACTGCACACTGCCCTAACCCATCTGGACAAGAGGAATACCTATGTGAGAATGCTGTTCATCGACTACAGCTCGGCATTCAACACCATAGTACCCTCCAAGCTCGTCATCAAGCTCGAGACCCTGGGTCTCGACCCCGCCCTGTGCAACTGGGTACTGGACTTCCTGACGGGCCGCCCCTAGGTGGTGAGGGTAGGCAACAACATCTCCACCCCGCTGATCCTCAACACTGGGGCCCCACAAGGGTGCGTTCTGAGCCCTCTCCTGTACTCCCTGTTCACCCACACCTGCGTGGCCACGCACGCCTCCAACTCAATCATCAAGTTTGCGGACGACACAACAGTGGTAGGCTTGATTACCAACAACGACGAGACGGCCTACAGGGAGGAGGTGAGGGCCCTCGGAGTGTGGTGTCAGGAAAATAACCTCACACTCAACGTCAACAAAACTAAGGAGATGATTGTGGACTTCAGGAAACAGCAGAGGGAACACCCCCCTATCCACATCGATGGAACAGTAGTGGAGAGGGTAGCAAGTTTTAAGTTCCTCGGCATACACATCACAGACAAACTGAATTGGTCCACTCACACAGACAGCATCGTGAAGAAGGCGCAGCAGCGCCTCTTCAACCTCAGGAGGCTGAAGAAATTCGGTTTGTCACCAAAAGCACTCACAAACTTCTACATATGCACAATCGAGAGCATCCTGGCGGGCTGTATCACCGCCTGGTACGGCAACTGCTCCGCCCACAACCGTAAGGCTCTCCAGAGGGTAGTGAGGTCTGCACAACGCATCACCGGGGGCAAACTACCTGCCCTCCAGGACACCTACACCACCCGATGTTACAGGAAGGCCATAAAGATCATCAAGGACATCAACCACCCAAGACACTGCCTGTTCACCCCGCTATCATCCAGAAGGCGAGGTCAGTACAGGTGCATCAAAGCTGGGACCGAGAGACTGAAAAACAGCTTCTATCTCAAGGCCATCAGACTGTTAAACATCCACCACTAACATTGAGTGGCTGCTGCCAACACACTGACACTGACACTGACTCAACTCCAGCCACTTTAATAGTGGGAATTGATGGGAAATGATGTAAATATATCACTAGCCACTTTAAACAATGCTACCTTATATAATGTTACTTACCCTACATTATTCATCTCATATGCATACGTATATACTGCACTCTATATCATCGACTGCATCCTTATGTAATACATGTATCACTAGCCACTTTAACTATGCCACTTTGTTTACATACTCACCTCATGTATATACTGTACTCGATACCATCTACTGTATCCTGCCTATGCTGCTCTGTACCATCACTCATTCATATATCCTTATGTACATATTCTTTATCCCCTTACACTGTGTATAAGACAGTAGTTTTGGAATTGTTAGTTAGATTACTTGTTGGTTATTACTGCATTGTCGGAACTAGAAGCACAAGCATTTCGCTACACTCGCATTAACATCTGCTAACCATGTGTATGTGACAAATAAAATTTGATTTGATTTGATTTGATTTGAAGTGCATCGATGACATCATCCCCACAGTGACCGTATGTACATACCACAACCAGAAGCCATGGATTACAGGCAACATCCATACTGAGCTAAAGGCTAGAGCTGCCACTTTCAAGGAGCGGGAATCTAACCCGGAAGCTTATAAGGAATCCCGTTATGCCCTCCGACGAACCACCAAATTGGTAAACGTCAATACAGGACTAAGGTCGTATCGTACTACATCGGCACTAACACTCGTCAGATGTGGCAGGGCTTGCAAACCATTACAGACTACAAAGGAAAGCACAGAACTTCCCAGTGACACGAGCCTACCAGACAAGCTACACTACTTCTATGCTCGCTTCGAGGCAAAAAAACACTAAAACATGCATGAGAGCACCAGCTGTTCCGGAAGACTATGTGATCACGCTCTCCGCAGCCGATGTGAGTAAGACCTTTAAACAGGTCAACATTCACAAGGCTGCAGGACCAGACGGATTACAAGAACGTGTACTGCAAGCATGTGCTGACCAACTTTCAAGTGTCTTCACTGACATTTTCAACCTCTCCCTGTCCAAGTCTGTAATACCAACATGTTTTAAGCAGAGCACCATAGTCCCTGTGCCCAAGAACACTAAGGTAACCTGCCTAAATGACTACCGACCCGTAGCACTCACTGTAGCAATGAAGTGCTTTGAAAGGCTGGTCATGGCTCACATCAACACCATTATCCCACAAAACATAGACCCACTCCAATTTGCATACCGCCCTAACAGATCCACGACTCCAACATCATCATTAAGTTTGCCGATGACACAATGATGGTAGTTCTGATCACAGACAACGACGAGACAGCCTATAGGGAGGAGGTCAGAGACCTGGTCGTGTGGTGCCAGGACAACAACTTCTTCCTCAATGTGATCAAGACAAAGGAGATGATTGTGGACTACAGGAAAAAGAGGACAGAGCACGCTCCCATTCTCATCAATGGGGCTGTGGTGGAGCAGGTTGAGAGCTTCAAGTTCCCTGGTATCCACATCACCAACAAACTAACATGGTCCAAGCACATCAAGACAGTCGTGAAGAGGGCACGACAAAACCTATTCCCCCTCAGGATACTGAAAAGATTTGGCATGGGTCCTCATATCCTCAAAAGGTTCTACAGCTGCACCATCGAGAGCATCCTGACTGGTTACATCACTGCCTGGTATGGCAACTGCTCGGCCTCTGACCGCAATGCACTACAGATGGTAGTGTGTACTGCCCAGTACATCACTGGGGTCAAGCTTCCTGCCATCCAGGACCTCTATACCAGGCGGTGTCAGAGGAAGGCCCTAAAAATTGTCAAAGATTCCAACCACCCTAGTCATAGATGTACGGCAAGCGGTACCGGAGCTCCAAGTCTAGGTCCAAGAGGCTTCTAAACAGCTTCTACCCCCAAGCCGTTAGTCTCCTGAACATCTAAGACTATTTGCATTGTCCCACCCCCCACCCTCTTTTACACCGCAGCTATTCTCTGTTCTTGTCATCTTTGCATAGTCACTTTAGTAACTCTACCTACATGTACATATTACCTCAACTATCAGGTGCCTCCGCACATTGACTCTGTACCGGTACCCCCCTGTATATAGTCTCACTATTGTTATTTTACTGCTGCTCATTAATTACTTGTTACTTTTATTTCTTATTCTTATCCATATTTTTTTTAAACTGCATTGTTGGTTAGGGGCTCGTAAGTAAGTATTTCATTGTAAGGTCTACACCAGTTGTATTCGACGCATGTGACTAATACAATTTGATTTGATTTTGATTTGATTTGACTGGTCGACCTAAGTCAATGTACTGTGTTTGTCCAACCCTCTTTCATGCTCTTCCATCTATGTTCAATCTCACTCTCTTAAGTTCCTCTTTCTCTGTAAACACACCAAGCACCCCAATTGCACAAGTTTATCTAACCCCTAACGTTCTACTCAGAGAGCATCTGTGGGTTTTGGATGAGCCCTACGCCTCAGCACTTTTGCAGGGAAGCAGGGAAGCAGGGAGGCACACGATCTGGCGGTTGGGGTGGGCGGGGGGGCTCCAAAACCCGCCACTTCACCCTCCACCCACAACAGATCCACTTAAGGCAGATTGAAAGTGTCGGAGCAGCTGGGATAGGAAGCAGGAAGGGGGCAGGCGATGCCAGGCGGGCTGTGTTTCATGGCCTGACAGGTCAGGATGCATTATCCCTCAGACATACTGTTTCTCATTAGCCCCCTGATGTGCTGTGACGCTATGTCTGTCTGCCCTGCACTACATGGGGACTGGGGAAGGCCTGAGATGGAGGAGGAGTGGAGAGACGCAAGCAGACAGGTGGAGGAGGAGGAGAAGGAGGGTGGGGTGGAGTGTGTGTGTGTGTGTGTGTGTGTGTATGAGAGAGAGAGAGAGAGAGAGAGAGAGAGAGAGAGAGAGAGAGAGGGGGAGAGAGGGGGAGAGAGGGAGAGAGAGTATATGCATGCGTGAGTGTGTGTACATGTTTGTGAGTGTATGTGTGTGAAGCAACAGGAAGGCAGCAGAGTAAAAGCCCAGAGTCTCTGATGGGGTACCCAGGCGGGGGGAGAGGGAAAGACGGGGGGTCTCAGTGGCACAGACACAGATGGGCTGGGAGAGGGAGCAGCACAAAACACTGTGGGGGAGGAGAAGACAGGAAACGAAAGAAAGAGAGATGGAGCTACCAACAGTGAATAAAGGGAGGAGAGAATTGTGAGTGAGTGAATGAGTGAGCGAGAATCCCACAAATGATTCTATCTGAATATATGCCCCCTTGATTGAGAAACTTGGTGGCATTTTGAAAATGATGAGAAATAGCAATCCAAACTGTCACTTTACTCCAATCTCAGGCTTTCGAGCCACCTGAATAAGAGAAAAAGACATAGCCGGAAAGCTAATGCACAGATCACACAAGTTATGTGTCTGTTCCCTCCTTTCTCATCTCCACACAGCCAAACATAAATAGCCAGCATTGGCACTCCCGTAATTTCCTTTCTCTCCTTTTTTCCGCTCGCTCCCTGTCTCTCCTCCTGCCTTATTCTGGGCAGGGACTGAAGTTATTGCATGTGACACACTGAGGAGAAGGGGGGAAAGGGGGGGAAATTGCATTACTCCAAAGAACGGAATGCCAAGAGAGCGCTGGGATGAGATGCATCTCCTTGCTCCTTAATAACACTGGAATTATTTAAAATAGAAGCAGCAGCAGCGGTGGAATACTTCTGAATCTATATTTAGATTGGGAGTGATGCGACTCGCCCTAGCAGGCAGGAAGGAAGGCTCATGTGAGATTCACAAAGGAGACATGCAAAGGGATCAGGCTGGAGATCAATATAGCGTGCTGCGTAGACAATGGACTCGAGCAGAAAGGAACCATTTTCATATAAAGGGACTGAAAGACAGCATATCAAAATGAGACAAGGAGGTCTTGTGGTGACTTGGATTTCAATACATAAAATATGGGTATAAATAATTTCCTCAGCCTTCCAATATGTTCAGTCTTCAATTGGGATGGCTCATTTTGATAATGGAAGATGTTTTCCAAAATGGTGTTACATAAGAATTGTGGTCCATTCCATTTCAATGGAAACAAAAGACATGGAGCAATTTTTCAACCACAGTTTTCAATGAATTTGTTGTTGTAATTTCCATTTTTTAATTTCCATCTGAGAAATGCCCACTTCCTGCTCGTTCACCAATCCTCCAACAGGACTGACGTTGTCCATCCAATCACAGACGACCCCAACCCCATCCAACCAACCCCTGCTTTTGCTCCCTATTTCATTGCAATTTCAAAGATGATTACTTTCCTTGTCACTGGCTAATTGCATTGATTAGCGAGCTGCTCTAAATCAGTTCACTTTAATTTACCCTTCGTGGCTATGCTAAGCCCATAGCTCGCTGCGATCACCACTAAATTGCAATCACCCAGAGGCCCGGGGCACCACTGACTAAGACATAACAATACATCTGCGTAAATCAATGTTATGTGGAGACGCCCTGAGGCTCGGTCATCTGTGGAAATAATCGGACGCTTCAAATAGAAACTCTGGTTATTTGGTTATTTTCATCTGCCTCTAAATTGTATCGTTTGCTCTTAATGATACGTAATCTAGTATAGTTGATCGTTTCTCTGAGTTTCTACAATTAGAATGGTATAACATCTGTTATGAGTGATGTAACATGTGTCAAATAAGGTTCTAGGCCGTTAATGTCAACCATCCTTATTGTGAAGAAATGTGTTAGCAAATGTAATGTAATTGAATAGGAGACTTGCTAAGGTCTGAATAGGTGCTGCACACATTTAACATGAGTGGCTGGTCAACAGATGGTATATTTCACAGGTTGCTGGGTTCATTGGGCAGATTAGCAGCATACAGCTAGCAGGAGGTCAGAGGAGAGCCCCAGGATGTTTGTCTCCGCCAAACAAAGAAACACTGTTTAACTCTACTCTGTAGAAACCCTCCAAAACAAGGCACTGTGATTTATGAACGGTTTTCTATGAACTGACCAAGTCAACTTTCCATGGCAGCCTTCATGCCGCATTAGTCTTGTCAAAAAAAAGTTGTTTTTGTGTGTTGTTGAATTAATATATGGTCTGGATCAAAGGTTAAACTGAATGGCAACTTTTTGTCACATACTAACTTTGTCCTAAACTTTTAAATAATAAGGGCAGAGGCCAATCATACTATAGATAGTAAATAACCCCCCTCCTACACACACACACACACACACACACACACACACACACACACACACACACACACACACACACACACACACACACAGTGACTCACCGGAAAGTAGAGAAGCAGTGCTCCAGTCAGGATGGCCTCCAATAGAACTACCCCAGAGGCTCTGATACTCTGGAACACAGGAAACAGAAACAACATTTAATAAAAGTTTAATTTGAATAATGCTAAAACTCTACATATTAGTAAGAGCCAAGACGACCTGAATGAAGCCTACTTTCATAGCTACAGTGCCTTGCGAAAGTATTCGGCCCCCTTGAACTTTGCGACCTTTTGCCACATTTCAGGCTTCAAACATAAAGATATAAAACTGTATTTTTTTGTGAAGAATCAACACCAAGTGAGACACAATCATGAAGTGGAACGACATTTATTGGATATTTCAAACTTTTTTAACAAATCAAAAACTGAAAAATTGGGCGTGCAAAATTATTCAGCCCCTTTACTTTCAGTGCAGCAAACTCTCTCCAGAAGTTCAGTGAGGATCTCTGAATGATCCAATGTTGACCTAAATGACTAATGATGATAAATACAATCCACCTGTGTGTAATCAAGTCTCCGTATAAATGCACCTGCACTGTGATAGTCTCAGAGGTCCGTTAAATGCGCAGAGAGCATCATGAAGAACAAGGAACACACCAGGCAGGTCCGAGATACTGTTGTGAAGAAGTTTAAAGCCGGATTTGGATACAAAAATATTTCCCAAGCTTTAAACATCCCAAGGAGCACTGTGCAAGCGATAATATTTAAATGGAAGGAGTATCAGACCACTGAAAATCTACCAAGACCTGGCCGTCCCTCTAAACTTTCAGCTCATACAAGGAGAAGACTGATCAGAGATGCAGCCAAGAGGCCCATGATCACTCTGGATGAACTGCAGAGATCTACAGCTGAGGTGGGAGACTCTGTCCATAGGACAACAATCAGTCGTATATTGCACAAATCTGGCCTTTGAGGAAGAGTGGCAAGAAGAAAGTCATTTCTTAAAGATATCCATAAAAAGTGTTGGATAAAGTTTGCCACAAGCCACCTGGGAGACACACCAAACATGTGGAAGAAGGTGCTCTGGTCAGATGAAACCAAAATTGAACTTTTTGGCAACAATGCAAAACGTTATGTTTGGCGTAAAAGCAACACAGCTCATCACCCTGAACACACCATCCCCACTGTCAAACATGGTGGTGGCAGCATCATGGTTTGGGCCTGCTTTTCTTCAGCAGGGACAGGGAAGATGGTTCAAATTGATGGGAAGATGGATGGAGCCAAATACAGGACCATTCTGGAAGAAAACCTGATGGAGTCTGCAAAAGACCTGAGACTGGGACTGAGATTTGTCTTCCAACAAGACAATGATCCAAAACATAAAGCAAAATCTACAATGGAATGGTTCAAAAATAAACATATCCAGGTGTTAGAATGGCCAAGTCAAAGTCCAGACCTGAATCCAATCGAGAATCTGTGGAAAGAACTGAAAACTGCTGTTCACAAATGCTCTCCATCCAACCTCACTGAGCTCGAGCTGTTTTGCAAGGAGGAATGGGAAAAAATTTCAGTCTCTCGATGTGCAAAACTGATAGAGACATACCCCAAGCGACTTACAGCTGTAATCGCAGCAAAAGGTGGCGCTACAAAGTATTAACTTAAGGGGGCTGAATAATTTTGCACGCCCAATTTTTCAGTTTTTGATTTGTTAAAAAAGTTTGAAATATCCAATAAATGTCGTTCCACTTCATGATTGTGTCCCACTTGTTGTTGATTCTTCACAAAAAAATACAGTTTTATATCTTTATGTTTGAAGCCTGAAATGTGGCAAAAGGTCGCAAAGTTCAAGGGGGCCGAATACTTTCGCAAGGCACTGTACTTTATTGAGGACAAATGTACTCACTATGACTGTGATATGTGGTTGTCTCACCTAGCTACTGTACCTTAAGGTGAATGGGCTTATTTTAAGTCGCTCAATAAGAGTGTCTGCTAAATGACTAAAATGTCAATGTACTAGTGCATTCATAAACAAACAAAATAAATAACAGCTGTATCCTAAGCCTTATCAAAACTCATCAAATAAATATTTGCCCCACAGAACTAGAACATTCTACGTTTTTCTATGGTTTTCCATTTCATGGATATTTCCAGGCTCCTCTTACAGTACATCAGACATTCAGCCATGCATTCTTTTACAGTAAACGGTGCTTGAGGATGCTTTCAAGGGGCAATGGACAGCTGTGCCATTGGTTTGCAAACATACAGTATAAGTGCCTATACACAGCTTACTGCTCTTGAACCTTGAGCAAATGATAGTGCTGCTACCACGCATAGAGTGGCAACAGAAGTAAAGTCCCTTTTGGAGGATAAATGATGATTACATACAGGGACATTCAATATGACATACCTCCAAATTCTAGAAGTTGTATTCGTGAGAAAAGACATTGTTCGTCTCAGCCCTATTAGAGCAAACTCATCCCAAGGTGTGTGTGATCCAGTAAGGAGATGTTCTCCTGTCAGTGAATCTGTCAACCTACATCCTAATCCAGAGATTTCTCACGCTCAAGACAAAGTCCTAAATGAAGCCAATTAATTGACAGAACCCAACTGAGGGCTTAGGTGTTGTGCTCCACTCCAGAAAGCTAATGCGATTATAGAGCCAAAAGTTCCACAGCCGAAAGTTCACCAGGCTATGAATAAGGAACTGGTTCAGGACTATACGGCTCTACTATATAAAGTAAATGTCATGTTGTAGAAGTAGAACAGCGAAGTTGCCTTTAATACTGTCAAATCTAAGTAATGGCCTTGCCATATTTTGCCAGTATCAAACCAAATCAAATGTTATTCATCACATGCGCCAAATACAACAGGTATTACAGTGAATACCTACTTACAGTAAAATGCCTACTTACGAGCCCCTAACGAACAACGCAGTTAAAAAATATATATGGATGAGAATAAGAAATAAAAGTAGCAAGTAAAGCAGCAGCAGTAAAACAATAATAGTGAGACTATATACAGGGGGGTACCGGTACAGAGTCAATGTGCAGGGGCACCGAATAGTTGAGGTAATATATACATGTAGGTGGAGTTATTAAAATGACTATGCATAGACGATAACAGCAGAGAGTAGCAGCTGTGTAAAAGAGGGGGGGGGGCAATCCAAATATTCTGGGAGGCCATTTGATTAGATGTTCAGGAGTCTTATGGCTTGGGGGAAGAAGCTGTTTAGAAGCCTCTTGGACTTGGAGCTCCGGTACCGTTTGCCGTGCGGTAGCAGAGAGAACAGTCTATGACTAGGGTGGCTGGAGTCTTTGACAATTTTTAGGGCCTTCCTCTGACACCACCTGGTATAGAGATCCTGGATGGCAGGAAGCTTGGCCCCAGTGATGTACTGGGCCATTTGCACTACTCTCTGTAGTGCCTTGCAGTCGGAGGCTGAGCAGTTGCCATACCAGGCAGTGATGCAACCAGTCAGGATGCTCTTGATGGTGCAGCTGTAGAACCTTTTGAGGATCTGAGGACCCATGCCAAATCTTTTCAGTCTCCTGAGGGGGAATGGGTTTTGTCGTGCCCTCTTCACGACTGTCTTGGTGTGTTTGGACCATGTTAGTTTGTTAGTGATGTGGTGGAGCTCTCAACCTGCCCCACCACAGCCCTGTCGATGAGAATGGAGACGTGCTCTGTTCTCTTTTTCCTGTAGTCCACAACCATCTCCTTTCTCTTGATCACGTTGAGGGAGAGGTTGTTGTCCTGGCACCACACGGCCAGGTCTCTGACCTCCTTCCTATAGGCTGTCTCGTTGTTGTCTGTGATCAGAACTACCATCATTGTGTCATCGGCAAACTTACTGATGATGTTGGAGTCGTGCCTGGCTGTCATGAGTGAACAGGGAGTACAGGAGGGGACTGAGCACGCACCCCTGAGGGGCCCCTATGTTGAGGATGAGGTTGTTACCTACCCTTACCACCTGGGGGCGGCCCGTCAGGATGTCCAGGATCCAGTTGCAGAGGGAGGTGTTTAGTCCCAGGGTCCTTAGCTTATTGATGAGCTTTGAGGGCACTATGATGTTGAATGCTGAGCTGTAGTCAATGAATAGCATTCTCACATAGGTGTTCCTTTTGTCCAGGTGAGAAAGGGCAGTGTGGAGTGCAATAGAGATTGCATCATCTGTGTATCTGTTGGGGCGGTATGCAAATTGGAGTGGGTCTAGGGTTTCTGGGATAATGGTGTTGTTGTGAGCCATGACCAGCCTTTCGAAGCACTTCATGGCTACTGACGTGTGTGCTACGAGTCGGTAGTTGTATGGGCAGGTTATTTTAGTGTTCTTGGGCACAAGCACTATGGTGGCCTGCTCAAAATATGTTGGTTTACAGACTCGGACAGGGAGAGGTTGAAAATGTCAGTGAAGACACTTGCCAGTTGGTCATCGCATGCTCGCAGTACACGTCCTGGTAATCCGTCTCTCAACTGTGCTTCCCTTTGTAGTCTGTAATGGTTTGCAAGCCCTGCCACATCCATCAAGCGTCAGAGCCGGTGTAGTACAATTCGATCTTAGTCCTTTATTGAAGCTTTGCATGTTTGATGGTTCGTTGGAGGGCATAGCGGAATTTCTTAAAAGGTTCCAGGTTAGAGTCCCGCTCCTTGAAAGCGGCAGCTCTAGCCTTTAGCTCAGTGCGGATGTTGCCTGTAATCCATGGTTTCTGGTTGTGGTATGTACATACGGTCACTGTGGGGATGATGTCATCGATGCACTTATTGATGAAGACAATGACTGATGTGGTGTACGCCTTAATGCCATCGGAGGAATCCCGGAACATATTCCAGTCTGTGCTAGCAAAACAGTCCTGTAGTTTAGCATCTGCTTCATCTGACCACTTTTTATTCATCTAGTCACTGGTGCTTCCTGCTTTAATTTTTGCTTGAAAGCAGGAATCAGGAGGATAGGTTTATGGTCAGATTTGCCAAATGGAGGGCGAGGGAGAGCTTTGTATGTGTATCTGTGTGTGGAGTAAAGGTGGTCCAGTGTTTTTTCCCTCTGGTTGCACATTTAACTTGATAGAAATTTGATAGAAGTTTCCCTGCATTAAAGTCCCAGGCTACTAGGAGAGCCACCTCTGTGTGAGCATTTTCTTGTTTGCTTATGGCGGAATACAGCTCATTCAAAGCTGTAAAAGCCATAGCTGCTAAAGCCATAGCTTAATGCCAGGCTCTGACTGTGGTGGTATGTAGACAGCTACGAAAAATACAGATGAAAACTCTCTACGTAGGTAGTGTGGTCTACAGTATACACATTCTTGAAGATTCCATATCCATGGCAAGGAGGTTTCTTAAAGTTTTTACTTGTATCAAAGAATATCACTGTACCCAAGATTATTTTATCTCAGAGATGTTATTATTTTACTGTAAGAAGCCTGGGGGATTTGGAGAGTGTGTGGGCATTGGAGAAGCTAGGCAGATCTATTTATAAGCCTATAGCATCGAGGACAGCCATGGAGAAACTAAATCTTGTTAAGAGAAATCAGATCCCTCCACGTACCAACTCAGTGGCCTTGTGGTTAGAGTGTCTGCCCTGAGATTGAACGGTTTGGAGTTCGATCCCTAGTCAAGTCATACCAAAGACTAAAAATGGGTCATAATGCCCTGGCACTCAGCATTAAGGAGATGGATCGGCCCAACGAAAGTCTAGCATCCTGTCCAGGGGGTGTACTTGTACAAGCTGCCTCATGCTAAAAAAAAATATGTAATAGGCTCCTGCACTTTAGGCTGCTCTGACAAGGCTTACTTACCAGTGAGGCCTAGACTAAACCCTTGTCTTAGACTCAACATAGTTATTATCATCTACCTAAGGTATACAGCACTGTTCTCAATTTCATTGTACTAACATTCTCCCTTCATAACATATGCTGAACATCAGGGACCATATTCTTAAAGCTTGCTGATCTGGGATCAGTTTTCCCTTTAAGATCATAATGAATAAGATAATGTAGACAGGGTGGCCCTGTTCCTAGATCAGCACTCCTACTCTGAAACATCTTGTGGATAGAAGCCCAGCTCTATAGTGAACTCCAAAACGTTGTAGCTAAGATCATCTCATAGAGTCTAAGAGTGAGACATTTGGTTGGCAAGGGGCGAACGCTGATCTTAGTGCCACGAATGTCTTGGAAAACTCACTCCAGTTCAGTTGAAACTAAAGATACAACTTTTGAACTGGTGCAAATGCCAACTAAATTTGCCAATCGGCATTAAAGCTTAGAGTTGGAACCTTAATTCTGCCATCAATGTGCCAAACTGTACCAGATTGTGTGTGCCCAATGAATCATGTATAATCAGATAGAGTCAATTATTATTTGTGCTGCTCTGAACTGTCAGAAGAGGTATCCCCATGAATAATACACTTGTTGAACGTTCCTGAGCTACCCATGGCCATATGGTCGAAACACATCCAATCTATATAGTAAAATATACAGCAAATATCATTCTGTTCAAAAAGTACAGTACAGTGTGTGCCCTGTTCTCATTCAGGTTCAAGAACAAAAAAAGGAAAGGATAAGATAGACCCAGTCATCCATTTATGAATAAAACAATGTAGGCTAATAGGATAGAATAACATGTATCAAGTCATCCATTAACTAATACATCAACATAGATGATGAATTAGGATGGAAAATAACATGAATAACATGTATTAAGTCATGAACTATATATCAATATATCATAAATCAATGTAATAGATGATGAATAGTGATTATGATCAATGTAGATGGGGATGAATGACGGCTGAATAGTGCCTCACCTTGTTCCTGCGGAAGTGGTAGATGATCACCATGCTGACAAAGTCCACCAGCATACACAGGACCTGGAAGGAGAGTACGGCCATGCGCAGGGCGCTGTCGCTTCGAGCAACACAGGGCGTGTCATCCTTGCAGTAGGCACAGCCCTCCTGACAGGGCAGGCAGTCGCTGGACGACCCCTCGGCCAGGTTAGGACCCCCGTTTGAAGCTTTTCCCTTTCTGCCCCAACCTGTGACAGAAAGATTTCTTAAAGATTTTTTACCTGGGTCATAAAAACAATTTCCAATAAAATGGCACTTCAACACTCAACTAAATTAGGTACTTTGTAGTACTTTATGGTAGCTTTATTTGGTAAATTACTTAGTGCTATTCTTCTGCTCCTTTGTTGCAATTAGAGGGAGCCAGGCTCCTCATGTCAACGTAACCTTTCACCCTGTTCAAGTGGCTCTCCTTAAACGTGTTAAACATAGGCCCTTCTCTCTGATTATGGCTGCTCCTCCTGTGGTTTCCTGTAGGTCTCTACGTGGGTGTTCGAACACCATCTGTGCCAGGCCTCTATATCTCTAATATCTTCTCTGGCTTCGGCATCATCACCATCATCATCATCATTATCATCATATCATCTCACCTCCATTTATTGGAATTTCACAGCTATTTTTAAGATAAGACCCATCATGTGCATAAATTGCACCCTATTCGCTACATTGTGCACTACTTTTGACCAGATCCCGGGCCCTGGTCTAAAGTAGTGCACTCTAAAGGAATAGGGTGCCATTGATTAACTTCCACATCTTCGATCATTGATGACATCATTTTCAGTATGTAAAAAAGGATTTATGTTGTGTACCATTGTATATAACAAGGAGGGGTGGCATACTGTTTGTTGTAATAGAGTGTTTATGTCAGCAGTACATACACCTACACCTAACATTGCTAAAGCCATAGCTAAGTAACGGACACTTTAAACGTCGCTGAATGTTTGATTGGCTGTATGAATGAGGGCATAGAAGCTCATCTTGTTTAAAATGTTGAATTCAAATTGAGTCTGAATGACTCACTCTGCTCTTGTGTTAAAGGTCCAATGCAGCCGTTTTTATCTCAATATCAAATCATTTCTGGGTAATAATTAAATACCTTGCTGAGACTGTTTTCAATTATAATGGTCAAAAATAAACAAAAATAGCTTCTTAGCAAAGAGCAATTTCTCAAGAAAGAATATTGCTAGGACTGTCTGGGAGTGGTCTGAGTGAGAAGGGGAACACTGAAAACTAGCTGTTATTGACAGAGAGGTTTGGAACTCTCTTTCTTATTGGTCCCCAGGCAGGTCAAAACTCCATCTGAACCAAAACATGAAGAAATTTGAGGGGGTTTTCAAACAGCATTTACACTAAAAAGGCATTATCATAATTTTCGCAATTAGTATTATTATTATTATAGTATTAAAATATGATTCCAACCTCATAGTACGGAAATATATATATATAAAACACAGGAAATCAAGTTTTTGACTGCACTGGGCCTTTAAGTAAACAGCCTTTTTAAAATGATGACAGTATCCTCTGTAAAAACAAAAATAGGTGCAGTGAAATGTGTTGTTTTACAGGGTCAGCCATAGCAGTACGGTGCTGGCTCAGGTCTTCGAACCAGCAACCTTTCGGTTAATGACCCGACGCTCTAAACGCTAGACTACCTGCCACCCTATGATAGAGTGAACGCCTGGAGGATGAAACCTAAGCTCTCTCTGGTGTCTGTACTGCACCTAAACATCAAAGCATATGTGTGAACATGAAAAGTCAACACAGTTTCTCTGGTTCAACGATTGGCATATCATACCAGGATTCCGCAGAGAATACTCATGGCTAAAGCACAGAGAAATGTGCAAGGCTCACATTATTTCTAAATGGACAAATTCTGGGGACATGAGAAAGGCTGGTGGGCTCAGATAATTGTCTCAAGAGGGGTGTCGATGGAGAGAGCGAGAAACCCTTTAGTGATGCCAGTTTGGCAGCGATATTGGGTAAAAATCCAACCAGTTCTACCATTTACTGGGACTTTGCTCTTAACCAAAGACTATTTTAGAACTCTATGACTCTGCACATCCTTGATCTCCTGAAAATACCTACTTATCTCCCATTGGTTTGATGGTATGACTCATAGCTGTTTCTCATTTGGCTCATTGCTTCTCCTGTGGACTCAGTTTCTCACAGTCTGAAAGCGAGCCTAACTTCATTGGAAGCTAAAGCTATAGAAATGTAAGGAATCGAAAAGGAAAGGTGAACAGTGGCGGTTTCCTCTACAAAGAGTGTTGAGGATGGAGAATGTTCACTTTGAGATTAAGACAACAGTTGTTATTGGCCCGGTGGTGGGCAAGACTGCTGAAGAACGTGTCTGTAAGGCACGTGCCTCTGTTTGCTCTAATCAAATTAACCCCCCCCCCCCCACACACACACACACACACACACGCCTATGCCCATAAACGCACATCTACGTACACACGCACAGACACATCTACCCCTCTCTGAACGAGAGAGAGCTTAACTTCGTGGTGGGAGCTCTTGCATATGCAAAAAGGGACGAGTGTGGGTAAGGATGGAGGGATGAAGAGAGAGAGGGAGGGATGGCGGGGGGGGGGACTGATGCAGACACAGAGAGACGTGCAGAGGTCCGGGTGGGATGAGAGGAGACTGAGGGAGAGAGCTGGGAGGAGAACACAGGAGTGTGAGTGGGCTTGAAGCCCGACCAACCGAATACCACAGGGGCTTCATGTCTGCAAGGGCCTATTCTAATTAACATACAAAGGAGGGAAGGAAGAAGGGTCACAAAATGACGATTCCACTGTATCTTGTTCCTTAAATAAAGGATTATAAAGGACCACATGGTGCCAACACCAGGCGAGGTTTAAGATAATGTCGTCATAACAACGGTAATGTCGTCGTAAACAACGGTAATGTCGTAAACAACGGTAATGTCGTCATAGCAACGGTTATGCTAATGCTACTAACACTACTTAACATGCCGTGAGAGAGTGTTCAAAGGGTCAGACAGCTACATCTGCTAAATTCCTCTTCCCGATTAGGAGCCATCATATGCGACTGGAAGGAACAACAGAAAGAAGAAGAACTGGAATACATTTGCATGGTCAACACATCACCGACTTGCAGCTGTTACAAATGAGGATCATATTTTGTCAGAGTTTTTGAGGACCATGATTTGCCTTCAGTCCTCACCATGCTCCCATCCCAAGTGATGTCACACATCTCAGAGCATGTTTGTAACATGTTGGTAAATATCCGTAATGTTACTTACTTTTGAAGCCATTGACCGCCACTCTGTTGGGGTGGTAGAAGCCTGTCTTGCACTGGCATTTGTATTTGTCCAGCACAAACCCATGGCCTCGGATAGACATGCACTGTGGATAGAAAAAAGGACAATACAGTATTTGGCATCTACTGTAGGTACAGGTGTCAATATATGTTGAATAAAATGGACAATATATGGATTTACTATACAGTATATGTGTTCATCTTGAGAAGCAGTTGCTCTCAATGGCAATTCTATTTACATTTAAAAAACATATGTCAAAGAATCACACTCAATTCTCTCAGCAATTAACCAATGAAAACACTTACAACAGTGAGCACAAACCTCCAAAGCCTCGTCTTAATCAATGAACATAATGGGAAAACCAGTGAAATGCTCCATATTAAATTAGGCGAGGCTGTTTCATTTGATTGAGCTGATAGGAAACAGAGAGAGGCCTGTTAGAGAGAGCTCCAGAGGAGCGTCAAGGGGCATCCTTGGCAGACTTTTCGCGGCATTTGCCAAATTACAAGATGTAATTAATATCTAAATTAAGAACAGGCGTATTTGCAAGGATTAAAAGAGAACTATTAATTCTATGTCTCGGGGGACCTGATTCCATCTTCCATTCCGCTTCTAAAACATCTGGGTCACAGTGAGACAAAATTGTATTTTCTTTTAAGAGTACCGTCTGATTTTCAAACTGAAACAAGATTTTATTTTCTCAGCCCAGATTATTAATATAACTTCAGTTGAGAATCCCAGGATAACAACAGGGACTCAGACTAAGTATTGGACTCCACCAGACACTTAACATGATGTGAAGTGTTGAAGTGTTGGTGACCTGTGGTTCAAGACCGATGGCAGTGGCACCGTCTACTCTAAATGAAGCAGCAGCTATTGTGACTGGACTTTGCATTAAGAGGTCGCTATTTCTGGCTCTCTCAAGGAGCTCTGAGCCGGGGCCATCTGCATTTACAAATCTGAAAACAGTCAACCAGGCCCTTAGACAAATCCTTTGAGACTCTCCTTCCCGACCATCTGCAATCGCAAGGTAATTACAGAGTTACCGCTCAATAGACGCTCTTCTCAGACAAAGCACTGATGTCACCAAGCCACCTAAATCAGCACTACACAGTTTTTTTAAACAGAAGTATTCAGCAGTATGGTGGCATAGTAGTCCTTAATTCAAGGCCTGTCCGAGATATTTAGTTTATTTTTAAATGAACCTTTATTTAACTAGGCAAATCAGTTAAGAACAAATTCATATTTACAATGACAGCCTACCAGGGAACAGTGGGTTAACTGCCTTATTCAGGGGCAGAACAACAGGTTTTACCCTGTCAGCTCTGGGACTCAATCCAGCAACCTTTCAGTTACTGGCCCAATGCTCTAACCACTAGGCAACCTGCCATCCCAGCTGGCTATCTGCTGCCCCAGGAATATGTTGTCAGAAGTGGGATGTGCATTCAAATAAAATTTGCCATATAGGGTACAATGAGATTCGCTTTAGATGGCGTCAAATCCTAACTTCATTGCAGCGGCATACCCAGTTTGATCTCAGGCCTACCCAAAAAATGTTCCAGAAATTATTCAATAGAAATTGTGTTATAATGCATTACATTTTTAAAAGAAAAAAATGTGAGATTTATTTTCTATGGGTAATTTTATTATAATGTAACAAAGAAATAGCCCGCAGCAATCAAGTTTGCTTCCGACTATTGGTTACATTTTAAATAAATTCATACCGTGGTTTCCCTCAACAACCTGCCAACGTCACATGGCTAAACTTTGTAGCGCATTAGCTAGCAAGTTCTACAATGCTAGCTTACTCAAATTTAGTCACCAGCTAAGGTCATTTAGTAGTTCTAGCAATGGCAAACCAAATGTCGATCGCTAGGTTTTTCAAAAAAGGAAAAGGAGTGAGGAGAAGGAGTGTGTGCCAGAAAATAATTTGGATCAATACACCGATAGCTTCCAGAAGGAGACATTAACAGGTGGCGCCATGATAGAAACAACCGCAATCGCCATCACAACCACCAATGCCACGTCGAGCCAGGCATGCTTGCCTACCCCACGGCCTCCTCTCGTTCTTGATGCTTTGGGCGGGGGTGAACCTGCAGTAGGTCCACCGACAGATTTGTCTGCTGTTTATGAACAAGCCTGTCAACCAAAGCTAGCAAATTTCCCTTCAAGTATGATAAATGGCAAATCACGCTGCTTCTCTTCAAGTTGGTATGACCAGTTAGTGTGGATTGAGTATAGTAAAGCAAAATATGCAATTTATTGTACATTTTGTAGGCACTTTCCTGAGGCAAATGTCGAATTCAGATTTATGACAAAGAATGACTCAGAAATACAAAACAGGCTTAATGTTCTACCTCGCAATGCCACGCTTATGAGCCCCGAAATTCAGAACAAGATGCTGGAGTGTGCAGCAAGACTGTTACTGTGGAGGATAAAATATGAAGGTCATTCTGCGCCTTCCACGTATTTTGCCATTACTAGCAGATTAATATAAAGATCAATCTAAATGAGAACTTATTGCTGTGTGCATCTGATACATTCATGCTGGACTGATTAAAGAAAGAGCTGTTGGTTTTATGGAAACCGCTGATTTGTCTGCACAAGGAATGTCTCGGAAAATACTAGAAGTGTTGCAACCCCTGGAGTTGGATCCCACTCTGTGTGTGTGTTTTTGTTTTGATGGTGCATCAGTCATGTCAGGGAACAGAGGAGGGGTACATGTCCTACTAAAGCAAACATTTAAGCAAGCAGTATATGTGCATTGCAACTTCCACCATCTGAATTCGGGTTCTGTGCACCGCAGCAAAAGTGTCTGGACACGTCAGGACTTTTTTACAGACGGTAAATCAGCCACATTCATACCCACATTTATGAGTGGATCCCACAGACATGCTGGATTCATAGGAAGTACAGAAAGAGTTGCATCCTGATAGACCATGTATCGAGCTAGAAAGATCCACGGGTGTACGGTGGAGTTCAAAACCGGTGTCAGTGGGTAAAGAGCTGTTACTGATAGATGTCATTTTAGAGGTTCTTTCAGGGTTTTCAGAGGCTTGTGGACAAGCCAAATTAGAAGCCGATGCCCTCTTACAACAAATCCAGAACAACAAGTGTTTATTCCTTATTCCTGTTACAAAGCTCTACATTATCTGTGACGGACTGGATTGGTTTAATTGAAATCCTCAAACGCAGGTTTTCTACGTTCAGAGATAACTCAGGAGGAGAATTCGATAAGGTTCTCAAGCTAACTGAAGAGATGATGATTAAGCATGATATTAGTAAATGGGATGTGAGTGCATCACGGCAGCGAAAACTGCCTGTAAAATGTGCAGACAAGTGTAGTCACAACTTCATTAGGGAAAACAACAATATACTAGACAGACAGATTTCAATAAAACACATACGGGATCATGCGAGCGGCAGACTCCTTTTCCAAGGAATCCCAAACCTGCAGCCTTAAAGAGCAGCTGAAGACCACATGCATTCTGCAGTATCAATTGAGAATGCTGAAAAGTAACATGGGAAAGAGTGATTTTTCCTCTATAATGAGTGTACTTGACAGCTGCCCTGATGATATTTTCCCTAATATAAACTCTCTGTTAAGGATCATTGACACACATAAGGTACCATTTTATCGTACTACTGCCCGTCGTGGTATAAATTGTAACATCAAACATAGGCTTGTAAACCCATTGAGATTAAAGTGCGTCTGAAGATGAGTTTTGTGTTGTTGGCAAGTTGGTAACTGGTCTAAAGTTACTGTCTTATTTTAATATGCTGGGATAGGTAATTATTTGTAAATGTAACGAGGTTGATCCAAGTACTATGCACTAGTATAAAATGATTGTATTCCGAAAATAATATATGGTGCAATCGCTAAATAAATAAAATAAATAAGTATAAAAAATGCCTATCCAAATTTTTCTAGGCCTATCCAAAAAATATATATATGCCTACGCCCCTGCTTCAGTGACATTTAACTTGCCATGAAAATCTGTGGAAAACTCCATCCAGCAGATCTTGTTTACAATCGGATGCAAATATGCTGTTGGGGAAGAGGGCTCCACCCCTCTTCCTCAGAGTGTGCCAGAGAATCCTATAACTGGCTCAGGCTGAAATTACATTAAATACTTTTTCTGAAAATGAATGATGCTGCTGAGGTTTTTCATTGATACAGCATATTTCAAATTCCATAGAATAGGATAGTGTAGCACAGTTCCTCCTGAATCTTTGCCATCTCTTTTAGTATTAGTCCTCTGAATTCCCCACTCAGCGGGCATCTTCTCAGACATTCAGTAAGGTCAACTGGGACCACCATGCTTCCAAACCCTATGAATCATTAAGAATGTGTGTTGGCCTGCTGAACTTTGCTCACCCTGCTTCACAAAGCGGCCAACAGTGAACAACTACAGGACAACACGCTACTATAGTGTCATGCAGCTCTCTCTCTCTCTCTCTCTGTTGCCTTTAGAACAGAGAACATGTTTTATTTTCTGTGAGCTATGGGAGGACTGGCGATCCTTTTTCTGGAGTATCGCAGGCAGGTCAGATTTTTTTACGTGTCATGTTCAGTGGTGTGTATTCATGAAGGCCAACGGAAGCCAGCCCCCCCCCCCCCCCCCCTCCTGTATCTCACAGGAGAAAGCATCCGAATGAGCGAAACAGCACCCCCCTGTCTCTCTACGTGTAGGCCATCTATCTGATGCTGTCTGGTCCAAACAAGTATGAAGTTCTTGTCGTCCATAGCATTAAAGGCATGGGAAGCCAGTGAGCACATGGCCTCCCTTGACAAGACAAATATACAAAATTAGCCAATCAGCATTGAACTAAACTGAGCGAGCTCAACTATGAATGGTCCTGGCGGAATAAAAAAAAGTGTCAAAGGAAGCCTGCTTGGATTTGGCATCTCTCCTATCAAGTTGCTTGAGAGCACACATCATTAACAGAAACAACTTGAATTGTTGCATCTCGTTGTGTTGTTCTCCTCCAGTGGCTAGCTAGCTAGTTAAAATTGGCCCCTAAATTAGCCATGGATGGGAGAGACGAATTTGGACGGTTTTACTTAATTCTCTGTACTGGCCAATGATTATAACGGTGGTTCTGATTATTTGAATTAATGGTTGGATCAGAACAAATATTCAATATGTACAGTAGCTAGATGTAGATGTTACGGTGAGTGAATGAGGACCCAAAAGCGAATTAACTTAAACAGAGCTTCTTTAATAACCAAACATAGGTAGGCTCAGATAGACCGGCAGATTCCGACAGGACAGGACAAGGTTACAGCAAACATGACGATAGTCTGGTTCAGGCATGAAACACAACAAACAAGAATCCGACAAGGACAGGAACAAAAACAGAGAGAGATATAGGGACCTAATCAGAGGGAAAAAGGGAACAGGTGGGAAACGGGGTGAATGGGTAGTTAGGAGGAGACAAGGCACAGCTGGGGGAAAGAGGGGGAGAAAAGGTAACCTAACAACGACCAGCAGAGGGAGACAGGGTGAAGGGAAAGGACAGAAACACACAACATGACAATACATGACAGTACCCCCCCACTCACCGAGCGCCTCCTGGCGCACTCGAGGAGGAAACCTGGCGGCAACGGAGGAAATCCTCGATCAGCGCACGGTCCAGCACATCCCGAGAGGGAACCCAACTCCTCTCCTCAGGACCGTACCCCTCCCAATCAACGAGGTACTGGTGACCACGGCCCCGAGGACGCATGTCCAAAATCCTGCAGACCCTGTAGATGGGTGCGCCCTCGACAAGGATGGGGGGGGGGGGGGGGAAGACGAGCGGGGGCGCGAAGAACGGGCTTAATACAGGAGACATGGAAGACCGGGTGGACGCGACGAAGGTATCGCGGAAGAAGAAGTCGAACTGCGACAGGATTAATGACCCGAGAAATACGGAACGGACCAATGAACCGCGGGGTCAACTTGCGAGAAGCCGTCTTAAGGGGAAGGTTCTGAGTGGAGAGCCAAACTCTCTGACCGCGACAATATCTAGGACTCTTAGTTCTACGCTTATTAGCAGCCCTCACAGTCTGCGTCCTATAACGGCAAAGTGCAGACCTGACCCTCTTCCAGGTGCGCTCGCAACGTTGGACAAAAGCCTGAGCGGAGGGGACGCTGGACTCGGCGAACTGAGATGAGAACAGCGGAGGCTGGTACCCGAGGCTACTCTGAAAAGGAGATAGCCCGGTCGCAGACGAAGGAAGCGAGTTGTGGGCGTATTCTGCCCAGGGGAGCTGTTCTGACCAAGACGCAGGGTTGCGAAAAGAAAGACTGCGTAAGATGCGACCAATAGTCTGATTGGCCCGTTCTGCTTGACCGTTAGACTGGGGGTGAAAGCCGGAAGAGAGACTGACGGAAGCCCCAATCAAACGGCAAAACTCCCTCCAAAATTGAGACGTGAATTGCGGACCTCTGTCCGAAACGACGTCTGACGGAAGGCCATGAATTCTGAAAACATTCTCGATGATGATTTGTGCCGTCTCTTTAGCAGAAGGAAGCTTAGCAAGGGGAATGAAATGAGCCGCCTTAGAGAACCTATCGACAACCGTAAGAATAACAGTCTTCCCCGCTGACGAAGGCAGTCCGGTGACAAAATCTAAGGCGATGTGAGACCACGGTCGAGAGGGAATGGGAAGCGGCCTGAGACGGCCGGCAGGAGGGGAGTTACCGGACTTAGTCTGCGCGCAGACCGAACAAGCAGCCACGAAACGACGCGTGTCATGCTCCCGGGTGGGCCACCAAAAACGCTGGCGAATGGAAGCAAGCGTACCCCGAACGCCAGGGTGGCCGGCTAACTTGGCAGAGTGAGCCCACTGAAGAACGGCCAGACGAGTAGGAACGGGAACGAAAAGAAGGTTCCTAGGACAAGCGCGCGGCGACGGAGTGTGAGTGAGCGCTTGCTTTACCTGCCTCTCAATTCCCCAGACAGTCAACCCGACAACACGCCCCTCAGGGAGAATCCCCTCGGGGTCAGTGGAGGCTACTGAAGAACTGAAGAGACGAGATAAAGCATCAGGCTTGGTGTTCTTAGAGCCCGGACGATAAGAAATCACGAACTCGAAACGAGCGAAAAACAGCGCCCAACGCGCCTGACGCGCATTAAGTCGTTTGGCAGAACGGATGTACTCAAGGTTCCTATGGTCAGTCCAAACGACAAAAGGAACGGTCGCCCCCTCCAACCACTGTCGCCATTCGCCTAGGGCTAACCGGATGGCGAGCAGTTTGCGGTTTCCCACATCATAATTACGTTCCGACGGCGACAGGCGATGAGAAAAATACGCGCAAGGGTGGACCTTGTCGTCAGAGAGGGAGCGCTGAGAAAGAATGGCTCCCACGCCCACCTCTGACGCGTCAACCTCGACCACGAACTGTCTAGAGACGTCAGGTGTAACAAGGATAGGAGCGGATGTAAAACGATTCTTGAGGAGATCAAAAGCTCCCTGGGCGGAAACGGACCACTTAAAGCACGTCTTGACAGAAGTAAGGGCTGTGAGAGGAGCTGCCACCTGACCGAAATTACGGATGAAACGACGATAGAAGTTCGCGAAGCCGAGAAAGCGCTGCAGCTCGACGCGTGACTTAGGGACGGGCCAATCAATGACAGCCTGGACCTTAGCGGGATCCATCTTAATGCCTTCAGCGGAAATAACAGAACCGAGAAATGTGACGGAGGAGGCATGAAAAGTGCACTTCTCAGCCTTCACAAAAAGACAATTCTCTAAAAGGCGCTGGAGGACACGTCGAACGTGCTGAACATGAATCTGGAGTGACGGTGAAAAAATCAGGATATCGTCAAGGTAAACGAAAACAAAGATGTTCAGCATGTCTCTCAGGACATCATTGACTAATGCCTGAAAGACAGCTGGAGCGTTAGCGAGGCCGAAAGGAAGAACCCGGTATTCAAAGTGCCCTAACGGAGTGTTAAACGCCGTCTTCCACTCGTCCCCCTCCCTGATGCGCACGAGATGGTAAGCGTTACGAAGGTCCAACTTAGTGAAAAACCTGGCTCCCTGCAGGATCTCGAAGGCTGAGGACATAAGAGGAAGCGGATAACGATTCTTAACTGTTATGTCATTCAGCCCTCGATAATCTATGCAGGGGCGCAGAGACCCGTCCTTCTTCTTGACAAAAAAAAACCCTGCTCCGGCGGGAGAGGAGGAGGGGACTATGGTACCGGCGTCAAGAGCTACAGACAAATAATCCTCGAGAGCCTTACGTTCGGGAGCCGACAGAGAGTATAGTCTACCCCGGGGGGGAGTGGTTCCCGGAAGGAGATCAATACTACAATCATACGACCGGTGTGGAGGAAGAGAGGTGGCCCTGGACCGACTGAACACCGTGCGCAGATCGTGATATTCCTCCGGCACCCCTGTCAAATCACCAGGCTCCTCCTGTGAAGAAGAGACAGAGGAAACAGGAGGGATAGCAGACATTAAACATTTCACATGACAAGAGACGTTCCAGGAGAGGATAGAATTACTAGACCAATTAATGGAAGGATTATGACAAACTAGCCAGGGATGGCCCAAAACAACAGGTGTAAAAGGTGAACGAAAAATCAAAAAAGAAATGGTTTCGCTATGATTACCAGAAACAGTGAGGGTTAAAGGTAGCGTCTCACGCTGAATCCTGGGGAGAGGACTACCATCCAGGGCGAACAAGGCCGTGGACTCCCTTAACTGTCTGAGAGGAATGTCATGTTCCCGAGCCCAGGTCTCGTCCATAAAACAGCCCTCCGCCCCAGAGTCTATTAAGGCACTGCAGGAAGCTGACGAACCGGTCCAGCGTAGATGGACCGACAAGGTAGTGCAGGATCTTGAAGGAGAGACAGGAGTAGTAGCGCTCACCAGTAGCCCTCCGCTTACTGATGAGCTCTGGCTTTTACTGGACATGAAGTGACAAAATGACCAGCAGAACCGCAATAGAGACAGAGGCGGTTGGTGATTCTCCGTTCCCTCTCCTTAGTCGAGATGCGGATACCTCCCAGCTGCATAGGCTCAGCTCCCGAGCCGGCAGAGGAAGATGGTAGTGATGCGGAGAGGGGGGCAACGGAGAACGCAAGCTCCTTTCCACGAGCTCGGTGACGAAGATCAACCCGTCGCTCAATGCGAATAGCGAGTTCAATCAAGGAATCCACGCTGGAAGGAACCTCCCGGGAGAGAATCTCATCCTTTACCTCTGCGCGGAGACCCTCCAGAAGACGAGCGAGCAAAGCCGGCTCGTTCCAGCCACTGGAGGCAGCAAGAGTGCGAAACTCAATAGAGTAGTCTGTTATGGATCGATTGCCTTGACATAGGGAAGACAGGGCCCTGGAAGCCTCCTCCCCAAAAACAGATCGATCAAAAACCCGTATCATCTCCTCCTTAAAGTCCTGATACTGGTTAGTACACTCAGCCCTTGCCTCCCAGATTGCCGTGCCCCACTCACGAGCCCGTCCAATAAGGAGAGATATGACGTAGGCGACACGAGCAGTGCTCCTGGAGTAAGTGTTGGGCTGGAGAGAAAACACAATATCACACTGGGTGAGGAACGAGCGGCATTCAGTGGGCTCCCCAGAGTAACACGGCGGGTTATTGATTCTGGGCTCCGGAGATTCGAAAGCCCTGGAAGTGGCCGGTGGATCGAGGCGGAGATGGTGAACCTGTTCTGTGAGGTTGGAGACTTGGGTGGCCAGGGTCTCAACGGCATGTCGAGCAGCAGACAATTCCTGCTCGTGTCTGCCTAGCATCGCTCCCTGGATCTCGACGGCTGAGTGGAGAGGATCCGAAGTCGCTGGGTCCATTCTTGGTCGGATTCTTCTGTTACGGTGAGTGAATGAGGACCCAAAAGCGAATTAACTTAAACAGAGCTTCTTTAATAACCAAACATAGGTAGGCTCAGATAGACCGGCAGATTCCGACAGGACAGGACAAGGTTACAGCAAACATGACGATAGTCTGGTTCAGGCATGAAACACAACAAACAAGAATCCGACAAGGACAGGAACAAAAACAGAGAGAGATATAGGGACCTAATCAGAGGGAAAAAGGGAACAGGTGGGAAACGGGGTGAATGGGTAGTTAGGAGGAGACAAGGCACAGCTGGGGGAAAGAGGGGGAGAAAAGGTAACCTAACAACGACCAGCAGAGGGAGACAGGGTGAAGGGAAAGGACAGAAACACACAACATGACAATACATGACAGTAGAAGGCTAATGTTAACTAGCTAACGTTGCCAGTGAATGGAAGATGGGCCAGTGAGCAAATTTTTTTGCCAGGTAGCCTAGGACAACAAAAAATAAAAGCATGTACTGTATGACAGAGTGACAAACCATTTTGTCAACATGAAAGAGAGGAGGACGGCATTGGCTGTCTCTACTAGTAGGGTGAGTCAACATGTTTTTCTACTTGCACGAACACATACACACGCGCGCAAACAGAAATCAGAACCATGGACAGCCACATCATATTCAGCTTATGTTGATTGGACCAAATTGTTTTTGGTATCTTTCAGTTGTCACTGCGTTAGACTAAGCAGAGGTGATTTGATGATGATGAAATGTTGAAGTTGAAATGGTGCTGTAATAGTGGCGGTAGCTCCTGTTTTCTTTGCGACTTGTGGTAACTCTCTGTGGTTCCAAATAAATTGTTGTTTAGTGGACCGAAAATGTCAAAAACATTAACTTGCTTAACCATGCCAGGTCATGTCTGTTACATGCAATATGCGTTGTGGACTTCATCGGACAGAAACAAAGTTGTGTTAAAATGTATTCTGCAGCTGTCTTCTTATTGTCATGGCCTTTAGGCATATATATCACAGTCGCAAGGCATATGAATTAACAGCAAATAATGCAATAACCCCAACACACACGATTTTACCCATGCACTGCTGCTGGGTCATGTTTGGTTTTTGACCTGAGAGCACAGGTAGGTGAGATTCTTCCGGAAATCACTGACATGGATCAATTAGCTCAGTTGATGAAGTGAAATGTCTTGTTGCAGATATTTTCCTACCAATTGAGATTATACCTTTGTGCAGCTTGGTTTGAAATGCAAGTCATCCCCAATTCTCCATCTGACAGAACAAACAGCTGTTGAAATCTGCTCTGTGTGTAGGGAAGGAAGGGAAGGTGGGGCGTAGTGGACCTGTCTGCCACTTTCAATACAGTCCCTTTGCATTAGCTTGGGAAATGAAAAGTGTGTGTGTGTGTGTGTGTGTGTGTGTGTGTGTGTGTGTGTGTGTGTGTGTGTGTGCGCGCGTGTGTAAAAGTGTGAGGGGCCGGGAATAGTCACAGCACTCCCCCACCACTCTGACTAGGTGATTGATGCGGGCTGGGCCCGGAGTGTGCTGAACGGCGAAGGAGGCCAGACGGAGCCGCCTGCTTCCCAGCTACCTGCCATCCGTCACATGTGATCTCAGCAACATCGGCCCATCGGCCAAGCCAGGAGTGGGATTACCTCCAATGGGCCGTAAAATGGTCCGTTTGGACAAGATACATAAACCTTTCCACACAGGGATAAGGAGCTTTAGAAGCACAAGTGACAGACAGTTGGATGCTAGGTATTATATGGCACAGTATATGGATGCATACTGATATGTATTCTGTCAAACATTCTGTCATACATTCTGTCATACAGTATCATTATAATGATATCAGTTTCTGACCATCTGTTTCCACCTTGCACTGGCGGATGTACAGAGATTCCTACAGTATACAATGTATTTCTACTATCAATCATAAAAGGAAAGGTGTGATGCAGTGGTTGCCGTAGGTCTCCCTACGAGCACAACTGCTCTTTGTTTACAACACAGCTGTGGCAGCTGTCAATCACCCACTCTCTGGCACGCTAATTGCCATGGTGACATGTGTGTGACCGGGAGCGAGAGCCTTTTTATTGGAGAGCGTCATGCTGTCACGCCAGAGGGGGGCCGTCGGTACCAAGAGCCTATGACAGGGTAGCTATAGGAGTCAGAAATAAATGGTGGACACACAGGCTCCAGTACAAACACATTATACAATAAGTATTGCCTGCAGGAAAACTTGCACATTTGGTTCAGGGTATATGGCTCCACAAATATACTGTAGAGCTGGGACGATAAACAGAACATTTTTGACACCAGCCACTTATCGAGGGCATTTTACTAATATAGATAATCACAGTAAGTAGCTTATACTAGAGAAAGGTTTGAAATTAAATAAGTCTGCTAATATGGGCACAAACACACAAACACACACACACACAAACACACACACACTTTCACATAACATATAAGAGGGTCTCCTCATTCACTGCTCTCTGACATGAATGGGGGGGGGGGGGGGCAAACATATTGCGATTGGGCTAATTGATACAGAAGCCTTCCCATTTCCACCTGCTCAGTAGGTACACTGCTCGATCATTAGACCTTTACCCATAAACCCCTTCTCTTTGAATTAAGCCCACACTCCTCCGGCCAAACACAGCACCTCATCAACTCTCTAATAGGTCTGGATGTGGACTGAGTGATCCCTCCAAGTCTTAATGCAAAGCACAGAGGAACAAAAGCTCATCATACAGTGGTTACTGCTGAGGAATGTATACGGTATGTATAGCATGGTATTTTGGGAGGAGTTAAAGGGAACTTTCAAAAATGTTCAACTTCACATTCATCATCTCCAGCACCACCCCAACATGTGAAAATGGTGCGTTTCAATGTTTTGTCATAAAAAAGGTAGAGGAAGATGAGTGTTTCCAATGACATCCTCAACTGATGAAATCACACCGATGATGTCATTGGAAACACCTATTTTACTCTATATCTTCTACTACAAAACCTAGACACGCAAAATGTTCACATATGTTGATGTTGGGGTGGTGCTGGAGTTGATGAATATGAGGTTTCAATATTTTGAATGTTCCCTTTAAGGTAAAGAGGGGCTGTGGGAGTTATCATGGCAAATGAGAGTGATTGTGGACCCCCATATAGTAGACATTCAAAGTAACACTGATAATGATCTTCATAGTGATAACCGCTATGATGTCCTGTCATAAACCATTCGGCTCGCTATGGCTACACCAATGACAAGGTGACGTTTCCAGATTTTACTTATCCCATAGTTTTCACGAGATACTGAAATAAGACCCAGCATGCTATAACCTTCATACATGTAGCATTTTCAGGAGGTGCATGGATTTCTATGACATTTAAAAATGCAACATTTGCAGGCATGATGTCGAAGTGTGTGTGTGTGTGCGTGCGTGCGTACGTGCGTACGTGTGTGTGAGAATCTGTGTGCGTGTGTGTGTGTGTGTGTGTGTGTGTGTGCGTGTGTGTGTGCATGCGTGCGTACGTGTGTGTGAGAATCTGTGTGCGTGTGTGTGTGTGTGTGTGTGTGAGAATCTGTGTGTGTGTGTGTGTGTGTGAGAATCTGTGTGTGTGTGTGTGAGTGTGTGTGTGTGTGTGCGTGTGTGCATGCGTGCGTACGTGTGTGTGAGAATCTGTGTGCGTGTGTGAGAGAGAGTCTGTGTGTGTTTGTGCTTCAGCTAAGATGCCAGCTCAGTACGTGTGAAGGCTCAGGGGGAATAAGAGGATATTAAGCCAGTGCATGTTTTGTTTGACAGAAGAGAAAAACAACAGTTTTGTGAGAATTGCTAAACATAGCACCATCTTGACACCACACGTATTCTCATTAGACACATTCAGATAGACACAAACACACAGAATCACACACACACACACCTTTGAGCAGTCTGGTCTGCAAAAGGCAATGCCCTGGGTGATGTCCAATGGCCAGCCTCTAAACGGTACTGAGATAAACACTGAGACCAAACACTGAGCTAAACAGCCTACCAGGCAGGGACTGTGGCGACTAGCACAGACAGCTTGTGACATATTGCTCCGATCATACACACATATCAACAACACGCGTGCACACACACTCCTAAAACGTACAGTTGGCGTACACACTCTGATAAGCATAGGGGCAAGGAGAGCAGAGATGAGGAGAGCATAGGCAGAGGATGGACACCCACTCTCAGCCTTTTTGACAGGCCCATAACAGCCCCAGGGGGGAGAAGGCCTAAATAGCTTCATGGCTGATATAATAAAGCTCAGGCCCATCCTAATCATGCAGTGTGGTGAGATACTGATCTGTCCTCCACTGATCTGACCCATTGCCTCTTATTATAGTTACTTCTTTCCTTTCCTATGTGCTGTATTGCGATGACTTTTTGCTGAAGCCAACAGTGTACAGGTTCTTGTTCAGGTACATCAACGACTTGCATTTAATTACCAGCCGAGGTTTAAGATCAATTCCCATTCGTATTTAAACTCAAGAGCTCTGGACAACCCTTCTGTCATCCCATACTTCCCTGACTGAATCTGTTTCCGTGCTGCTTTTGCTTTCTGTTTCATACACAGACATGGGAAACTAAAATGTGAAAGTATGCCTTGGGGCATGTGTATTAAAGTCTTCAAAGCATTTTCATGTAAATTCAGAGTTCCAACATTATCCACATGGCCAATTAACGGGACAGTGCTGAAGGAAGGCCCGTACAGACAAAGCCGGAGGCTACTGTTAAATCCACACGTGTTCTGTGATCTCTCCACGAACAGTATCACGGACAACAGCCCAAACTTTGCATTTGATGTTCTTAACTGTCTGGCCCTGTGGAGTTATGGCCATGGGAAATTAGATTTCTCAGCAGTGTCCACTTTGGACTTTGAGCTCTTCGAATACCATTGGGGTGCCATTACATTGCCTGGCTAATTCACACAATAAGGTCTGATACAAAAGTCTGGTTGCGTTAAAATGTTCCGAATTATTTTCTATCCCTTCCAACCCAAATCTCTCACACATGATACACCCCAAGTGTGTCAAAAAAGGCAGAGCAAATAATCAGTGTTGTATGCTTAATCCCAATCCCTTTGCTCAGTGTCACTGTCTGGCTCCTAATCAGTTGTACTGTAGATTGGGGGTGGGCGGAGGAGGAGTTCTCACCGAGAGGAGCAGGGGCCCTCATTCGTTGACATAGGGCCCTACTTGGGATGACACAATGTTTATAACACCGGGGAAATCCCTCAAGGGAACAGGAGAATTTGCTATTTTTATCGAGCAATCTGGAACTAGGGCTGGAGATGAAAGAGTAAGCACCTTTTTTTTCCTCCGTGTAGAAGGAGAACCAAGGCGGAGAAGCTGTCACCGTTAATAACAGATAAATATGTTACTCACTGACGTTCTGCTAAAATATCACCTACTTTCCCAGGGCTGCATGGGGGAGTATATGCCTTCCAAATAAAAAAAAAAGACAAAGTAACATATTTGAGAGAGCATAGTTAGACTAGAAAAACAGACAGATTTTCTTTATCTCAGTTGATCATTGATGACTGTGATTAGCATTTTCCTTTGAGTTGCTTGTGCGTGTGTTCAATTTTGATGCTTTGTTATTTATTTAGTGTTTACAGTAAGTGTTCATACATTGTCATTCAATGTTGTCCTATTCAGTGCTATATCCAACACATTCTATGTACATTATCTGGTGCAAAATGGCTAGCTTCAAGCATCCGAATCACAAGTTTGGCATCATGTAGGCCTATTTGTGTCACAGGAACCCATGGGATCTCAACATAATATTCCACTTCGTATTCAGAGAGCGCCAGCCTATCTCAAAGTGTCTTTGGCTGGCTTTTGTGGGAGCTGTCAGTGTAATTGCTAGATAATTGTGGAGAAAAGCTGTTTTCTCCTGCTCTTTGAAAGGTAATTTGTAGGTCTTGCCTGAAGACAAAGTCAACAAAAGCTTGATTAAATTGTTGATGTATTCAATAGTTTTTGCCATTGTCTGTGTTTGATGCTCATTTTCTGGAGGGCGCGGGTCCCATCACTCACTTATACTAATTCATCACTTGTTTGCTATTTCAGCATAATCAATTTTGCCTCAACTAAAGTGAAGTCCTTACCATACCCTTGTCGACCTCTAATTGGTTATCTCATTAAAAACACACTCAATTAGAGAGACAATGAATCCGATGTCCAATGATGCTACTCAACTAATCCTAATGCTAACACTGCAAAGCCCAACCCCTTCGAGCATGCTCAGTGTGTTTCAGAGCTCCCCTTTGAGTGGTCACCCAGACGAGATCCAAACAGCATAAGCCATGTTATTCTGACACCCATTTTGGCTGGGTCTGGTTGCTACACGTTGCTGGTGATCACACCAGATGAACTGTCCTGTGTTGACATGGAGATGGATCACTTCTTTTCACAGCTAGCAGTGTAAGGCAGGCCTCTGTCTCATGCTATTACACTGAGGCCATGAGGATGCATACAGCATCTCTCTATGTGAACTTGTGAAACAATGAAGCCAATAAGACATCATTGGTTACCACCACTAAACATTATCAATGATCAGGTACCTTGAATTTATAAGTGATTCTTCCCATAAATCCATTATAGCCTTCCTAAACATTCAATGGATAGATATCGCTAAAAGCCTGTGTATCCGTATCCATCCATATCCTTTTGTCATCTGTAGCCTGCCTATGAGTCTAAACAGCTTTTCAACACTGGAACTGCGGTGCCATCATACGTTTTCCCAAATGTATCACTGAGAAAGATTAATGGAGCAGACTGAGGCATGTTGGTTTCTCATTCCTCTTCATGGAGTTTGTGTTAGCTCAGGGCAGCAGGTCGCTGGAACACAGATTGCCTTATTAATTCAGAAGCATTAGGGGGACAGGGAACACCACAGCATGATAGAGATGACAGTGTGAGGCAATGATAACCTTGTGAACCAAGGTGAGAATTAACCAAAAAACACATTGAAAGAAAAGACCTGGCTTATTCACTCAGGAACGATAAAGTTGGTCGATAAAGTTGGTCGTGGCACACTGGGAAAACTAAGCGTGTCTCCCAATATGTTTACTACCATGCTGTACACCGTCATACTCTAAGCTCGATCTCTGATGACGTTCTCTTTCGCATGTTCATGTTAAGATGAGAGAGTGAAGAAAGCAAGACATTTTACACTTGAGAAGCATTCGCAGATTAAACAAGATAGCTACATAAAGCAAAAACAAAAGTTTAACTTCAGAATGATCAGCTAGCTGTCAATATGTCAATAATGTTAATCTAGCTAGCTAGCTATATGTCAATAATGTTAATCTAGCTAGCTAGCTATATGTCAATAATGTTAATCTAGCTATTCATTAACAAATCAAGATAAAATATTGAAGTCCGACAACATACTGTACATAAGATATGAGTGGGCAACTTTTCATTCCGAAGTTGGAGTTAATTTTCTCTCGCTTCATCTAAAAAAAACAGCCGCCATCGTTATGAATACATTTTGCATATTTTTTTACGTGGTTGCGTCATGTTACGTTAACAATCCTGGGAATATTTCAGTTGAAGCTTGCTTCGATGCTTGCTTCTTATTGTGTACAAATGGAGTTCACATCTGAGAACTGTTCTCCGTGCTCTGTTTGGACTCAGACCATTCCCCGCTCCAATTAGCGTGATCGAAGCACCGAGGTATGCATACTGAGAAACACTTGAAGTCTCTGTTACAATATCCACACTAGCATATGACCTGAATGAGGCAATGTGTTTCGACATTCAATGTGATATCCTAGTATGGACATGAGGATGTAGCCTGAGACTTTATGTTACAAGAACAGCACATATCAGAACTCAAGTTCCATGAAATACTAGGTTAACTCACTGCCAGGTTTGAGGTCAATTCCATTTAAATTCCAGTCAATTCAAAAAGTACACCAAATTCCAATTCCACATTTTCCTCATTGAAAAGCATTGAAAATTGTTTGATTTTGAATTTTAGTGTACTTTCCCAATTGACTGGAATTGAAATGGAATTGACCCCAACCCTGCTCACTGTTGCCTGTTGATTTGAGGCCGGCCAGTGCAGCCGAGCACTAGGTACGACCATTTCTCCACAGTCAGTCTCTGTGACTGAGAGCCTTGTGAAGCCTGCAGTCACTGTTATTCTGCTGGGTCAATCATTCAAGCTATGTGTCACCGCATCCACTGGGCTCCAGTAGCCAGTCCCTGAGGGCTTCACCACTTGTTCTGTGCAATAAGCTAAGTGATTGAGACATTCATCATCATCTTTATGTACTTGCATGAAAGGTGCCCCCGGTGCAAAGTTCAAGACTTTTGAAGAACACCGAAGCATACGAATGAAAGTGCCATTAGTGGGAGATGAGGAAAGAGGGGAAAAGGAAAATGTCAAGTATGACAGGTTCGACTCCTATTTGCTTCCCGATTGAAGGCCCATCTTGTTTGTAAATGTTTCTGCAGCGATAGCAAGAACATTATGGCTCACTAGTATGGCTGCAAACATTGTGTATCCATTAGAATATACACATGTATATATATATATATATATATATATATATACCTGTCACCGTTGAATACATGCTGTATTTAATACGTTTCATATGCATTGAGTCTTTACAACATTACTGATACAGTTATATAGAGATCCAATCGGTCAAAGTAGCCTGGCTGTTAAGCTAATGGATGGTTGGTTCACAGCCTAGAATCCATGACCAAATTGATTGTCATATATTGTCCTTGACAGGCCAAGTAGCATTGGCATTGGCCTAAGCAGTCTGATTGATGCTTCCACCCCGTAGGCATAGGACTTCTTGTATTCAACGGTGATATACATTTATTTACAAATGTTAACTGAATATAGCTTGGTCACCACTTTTCCTAGTCTGGTGTACCAGCCGGTGACAGGTAGCTACAGATAAAGTTTGAGCAAGTTTGCTAAAGCAGGAAAAGAATCCTGCAGCAACAGGAAATGTGAATTATTATGTGGATTATAATTCATGGACATTTCTGAATGGATTGATACATTTTTCATAGGGGAAAATCAAGTCTGAAATTCCAAAGTGGAATCTACACATTCAGTAGTCTTTTTTAACCTCAAAGAAACGACAAGTTTTACATTTCCTGCATTGCAGGAGAGTTCTCCTGCTACAGGGTGATCAAATTAAGATCCTACATATCTAATGCACCCTCTGGTAGAATGGAATGTAATTATTTGGAAAGGGTCCTCCTAAGGACCGCTACAAGCCGGAATGTTGAATAAAATTACATTTGAACTTACTTACTGGTTGTCTGGGTGTTGGTCCTTATGCTGCTTGAAATTTGAGACAATGTATGCACAGGAAAGTATTATTAAACCAACTTTTAAAAACGCTGGTAGTGCGTTCAGATTTCTATCACCTGAAGTATGAGCAAAACGAGCTAGCTATCACTGGCTGGTCCGCCAGACTACCCTTTTCCCAATATTACTTCCTCATGCCTTGCTGTAATTGTCACTGCAAAGGAAAAGGTGCAACACTCGCTCACCTTCATCAGAGTTCTGTCCTTTTCATAATCAGACCATAAGCAGAAATGTAAGCCGGAAGAGGTAAAAAATAAAATCGAACATCTGACATTAACTCGGGTGGATCTCTGAATTCAGAATGTGCAGGATGATTGTACAAGGACACTTGGTGGATGCAAACATTTCCATTCAGATGTAAGCATGTTGATGTTGGAAGGAGATGACAGTGTACTTGAACTGATCATCGTGGTTGTTTCCTGATTCTGAGAGGCCTCAGAGAAACTGTTCCTGAGCCACCATGCAGCGAAGCCCCTTTCATTACCACCACATCTCTTTGAAGACATTTATCTCCTTCATGACACATCTAAAAGACAGGCAAGGAGAAAAGGCTCACTAAATATGTACTTTTAGCAAACTTCACGATAGAGAACAAAACTCTGCATGCACGCACACACACAGACACACATACACAACCACTGATTATTGCAGATATTACAAAGGTAAAACATATTACGGCTTATGCAATCCACTGTATTTGTTTGGCAGTCAGTTATGTTACAAAACAGCTCCTTCAAATGCTCATTTTTTTCCCAGTTTACTTTACGTAAAGGTTGGCAAAAAAATTGAAGATAGTGAAAATGATCAATAAGGACAAAAGCTGGATGAGTCAGTGGGAATAGATCGATTCAAACGGATATGGGGGTTGGATCTTAAAATAGCGATGTCTGGCAGAAAATAAACATTGGTTGTTGTTGTTGTCGGGTTGTTTCTGTTTCTTTGGGTCTTCTTTTTCAGACAGAGAGACAGACTGGGCCTCATTTTGTTTTTTTCTCTCTGTGATGAATCAGACATCCGTCTGTCTCCATCTCAGTTTGGGCTAGTTGCATGGTTGGCTGGCCAAACAGCAACTTGAACAGTGGGGTAAGATATGGGTGGGGTGCTGAATTAACCCTTTACATGGTCAAACATTCAATGAAGGGAAACAATCAATTCCACTGACAATATTGTAGTATGAAAGAAGGAAAATAGCTAACAGAGAAATACCATTATTTGGATAGAGGGGGATACATTGATAATAATTGGGAAATAAGAGTTCAGTTGAAAAAGTACCCTTTGTCAAACAATCAATCAATAGCAAATATAGCTGCGAGCAGCAATGAATGGGGTTCACAGGATGATGGAAATCATTTTGTATGACAAAGCTAGTACTCTAGAATGTAGGGACTATCTTCCTTTATGTGCAATAATCTCTCAACACCATTTTGAAAAACAGAAATACCTTATTTACATAAGTATTCAGACCCTTTGCTATGAGATTTGAAATTGAGCTCAGTTGCATCCTGTTTCCATTTATCATCCTTGAGATATTTCTACAACTTGATTGAAGTCAACCTGTGGTAAATTAAATTGATTGGACATGATTTGGAAAGGCACACACCTGTCTATATAAGGCCCAGTTGACAGTGCATGTCAGAGCAAAATCCAAGCCATGGGATAGAAGGAAATGTCCTTAGAGCTCCGAGGCAAGATTGTGTCGGGGCACAGATCTAGGGGAAGGGTATCAAAACATTTCTGCAGCACTGAAGGTCCCCAGAACACAGTGGCCTTACATCATTCTGAAAGAAGTTTGGAATCACCAAGACCCTTCCTAGAGCCAAACTGAGCAATTGGGGGAAAGGGTCTTGGTCAGGGAGGTGAATAAGAACCTGATGTTCACTCTGACAGAGCTCCAGAGTTCCAATGTGGAGATGGGAGAACCTTCCAGAAGGACAACCATCTCTACAGCACTCCACCAATCAGGCCTTTATGGTAGTGTGGCCAGACGGAAGCCTCTCCTCAGTAAAAGGCACACAAAGGCCCGCTTGGAGTTTGCTAAAAGGCACACAAAGACTCTCAGACCATGAGAAACATGGCCTGAATGCCAAGCATCACGCCTGGAGGAAACCTGGCACCATAACTACGGTGAAGCATGGTGGTGGCAGCATCATGCTGTGGGGATGTTTTTCAGCGGCATGGACTGGGAGGATCAAGGGAAAGAAGAACAGAGCAAAGTAAAGAAAGATCCTTGATGAAAACCTGCTCCAGAGCACTCAGGACCTCAGACTGGGGTGAAGGTTCACCTTCCAACAGGACAATGACCCTAAGCACACAGCCAAGACAATGGAGGAGTGGCTATGGGACAAGTCGCTGAATGTCCTTGAGTGGCCCAACCAGAACCAGGACTTGAACCCAATTGAACATCTCTGGAGAGACCTGAAAATAGCTGAGCAGCGACGCTCCCCATCCAACTTGACAGAGCTTGAGACAATCTGCAGAGAGGAATGGTAGAAACACCCCAAATCCATGTGTGCTAAGCTTGTAGCATCATACCCAAGAAGACTCTAGACTGTAAACGCTGCAAAACGTGTTTCAACAAAGTACTGAGTAAAGGGTCTGAATACTTATGTAAATGTGATATATTTCAGTTTTTTATTCGTAAAAAATCAACAAAAATTTACAAAAAACATTTTTTTCTTTGTCATTATGGGGTATTGTGTGTAGAATGATTAGGAAAAAAACTATTTAATTAATTTTAGAAGACGGCTGTAACATAACAAAATATGGAAAAGTCAAGGGGTCTGAATACTTTCCGAATGCACTGTATACATAATGTTTATATACCAAATTTCATGGCCCCATGTCCATCTGTTCAGCCCTTATAGTCCTGTATGGTGCCATCTAGTAGGGTAGCATGGCCGA